>NC_057814.1:2333978-2363831 GCF_018294505.1 Triticum aestivum | reverse complement strand
CATAATATTGCTTTGTTCATCGCATCATATCTCCGTGCACATAGCTCCGTTTCGTGCGTGTAATATATCGAAATGTTCATCTCGAGATGATCTTCATTTTGTTCCATTGTGCCATGCTGGTTTGAGTCCATCTTGATGCCCAAATCTCTGGTGCAAGAATGCTAAGTGATGTTTACTGTTGTCTGTTTACAGAACTTGGTGTTTTGTTATTTTTGTTCCATTTAATGGGTGCATCTTATGGGCATGAGCTCTACATGTGTTTTGATCTATGCAATGGCATCTTTAAAGGGGTGTATGCCATGTAGTTTTTTTATCTATGTGGTGACTATCACAAGCATGCAAACTAGGCTTCGTGATGTTTCTGTTTTCAGGGACTTAGGATTTTCACCAAGTCTGTTACTGCTGTTATTTTGTTGCTATGTATCCATGTGGCTACAGTGAGATCCATGCTTATTTTGAGTATGGTCAGTAAGGATGTTTTGTAGATATAGTTGTGATATATCAATCCATGCCCCTTTTTGAAATTATGGAGTGCCCTAGCATGTCTTAATATTTCTCTACTTTTGCTATAAAATATTTCTGGTAGAATGTTAACATGATATTCAGTTTTTCCAAGGTTGTTGTAGTTGATCCATACTTGCTATGAACTTGCTCTTGCCATGGTTAGTTTTATAAATATGCCATCTTGCTGTAGGTATGTGTTGAGGATATAGACCTGGGGGTCACCCGCCAGGAGGGCCGGGTTACTCCAAGGATCATTACCAGAAGCCCGGAGCTAAGTTTCAGGATAATGGGCTAGAGATGGGCTGAGACCCGGATATGGCTTAAAGCCCGTAGTTACAATCATTGTTATAGTAGACTTGTAGTGTAAGGCAAGTATTGTTTTAGAGCCCGAGCCGGACACTCTTATGAGCCGGCCGGGACTCTAAGGGCTGCTGGGCGTCAGCCTCCCTATATAAAGGGACGACCCGGCAGCGGTTTGGGGACGACAACAATCTCTCCGAGAGCCGGGATAAGTGTTTAGCTCCCTGGCGATCGTAACCCTAATCAATAACACCTCGAACTGGACGTAGGCTTTTACCTTCACCGTAAGGGGCCGAACCAGTATAAACCCTCGTGTTCCTTGTCCCGCATAACCCCTTCAAGCTTCCTAGTTGCGATGGCTCCACGACTAAGTCCTAGCCCAAGGACATCTGCCGTGACAATTCCACGACAGTTGGCGCCCACCGTGGGGCAAACGCACGGTGGATTTGAGTTCTTGAAGGGCAGCTTCGAAGGGCTCAAGGGATACGCTGTGGGCCGGATGACCAAGAGTCGTCGCGGCAGTCTCTACATCGACGACGCGGACTGGGGCCCCGACGCTGGCTCAGTGGAGTACGGGTACCGGGTCCCCTTTGGCGGAATTCACGTCTTCATTGGCAAGGTTGGTGAGCCGGGCCGCGAGCCGGGCCTCTGCGCCGATCTCATCGAAACGGCTCAGCGCGCACGACCCGCCCGGGCCCGGCCTGCCTTAAAACGCGCTTTTGTGGGATGCATCCATGGAAGGCCCTCCGATCCATCTGGGTCTGGGGATGAGGCGGCCGCCGGCTCTGACGGCGAGTCGGCCGCTGATGAGTCAAACTCGTTGTACCAACTTCAAGATGGCAGGCTCATGAGTTATTCCGATGGCAACAGTATTCCGGACCTTTTTGAGCCGCCAAGTCAGGTCGGAGTTTTTATGGCTGGTGCGCAGCCTGTTCAGAACCCCGCTACCAGATCAGAAAACCCGGAGCCTTCCCCGGCTCAGGTGCTGATGGATCTCACAGATAAGATGACGGCCTTGTTAACTGCCACGGTTGACCCGGCAGATCAAGCCCAGCATGACGCGGAGGTGGCACAGTTAAAATTGGATCTGATGAAAGCAAAAGAGGATCTTGCAGCAGAAGGGATCAGGCTGGCGGCGGAGCGGGCGGCTCTCGACGCCCGGACTCAGTTGATTCAGGCGCAGTCCTTCCAACTCACGATGGATCAGAACGCGGCCAACGAGGTCATGAAAAGGAGGCATCAGAAGGCCCAGTCTCGACTCCCGCCGGTTTACGATCCGCGCAATCTATTCAACACGCCGGGTGCGGGATCCAATAACCCACCAGGGGTCATTGCGCCCGGGTCGGGACCCCTTATTCAGCCACCAGTAATGGGGCCTCCCCAGGCGCCCCCTGCCCCGCCTCAGTATGTGCCAATACCCCCGGGTCATTACGATAACCCGCTGGAGAACATGGTAGCTGCGGCAGCACGGCTGGCGGCTCTTCCCGTTGACGGCAATTCTCCGGCAGCCGTTGAAACCCGCCGGGTCAGGGAACTCCTGCAGACGGCCCTAGCGCAGCAAGAGGCGTACTCCTACAGCCGGGACAGGATCCACTCAACTCCTCGCCCAGGCCAGAGCCCGAGTTACAGCCGGCACATGGTCTCGGCGACCGGCTCAAGTAATGTCCGACGCCATGGCCCGGCTCATGTTGGAGCCTTCTACGCCGCAGACCAAGCACGGCAAGAGGCGGAGCAGGTGCCGCAATTGACGGCTTATCAGACCCCCCCGGCTTATCCAACGGCGTCCGTTGATGTGGGTATTTCTACCAGGACCGGGGGTGTCCCTTGTTTGGTGCCGGCCATCCGTAATGAACGTCTACCTAAGGATTTCAAGGGCCCTAGGAAGGTGCCTAACTATACAGCTGACTTACAGCCTGCGGCCTGGATTGAAAGTTATGAGATGGCTATGGAACTGCTAGAGGTCAGCGAGGCGGCCATGGCCAAATATTTCACCATGATGTTAGATGGAACTGCCCGCACGTGGTTAAAAGGGCTGCCACCGAACTCCATTGGGTCTTGGACTGAGCTGAAGGCCCGGTTCATTCAAAACTTCAAGGATACCTGTAGGCAGTCTATGTCAATTGTGGATTTGACTAACTGTAAGCAGCAGGAGGGTGAGTCCACGACCCATTGGGTTCGCCGGGTCAAGGAGATCATACATTCATCAGATAAGATGGACGCTGGCTCTGCAGTCTTGATGTTAGAACAGAACTGTCGTTTTGTGCCCCTAAAGATGAAGCTTGGGCGGCTTAAACGTGACTGCACGGATATGGGTACACTAATGGCGGCTCTTGTCAAATACGCTGATTCCGATGGTACCAAGGATCCCCCTTCAGATGATGAAAGGACAGGGAAGGGAAAGAAGAACGGCAATGGCAAGGGCCCTCAGTTTAACCCGGGGAATCAAGGAGGAGGCAAGCGCAAGGCCGATGGCAGCCTGGAGTTCGTAGCCAACACCCAAGGCAACAACCAGCGACGCAAGGGGAGGCCCCCTCCCCGAGGCGGCGGGTCAGGACCTTCTCTGGAGCAGCTGTTGAATGAACCTTGTCCGAGACACGGCTCTAGAGAGAAGCCAGCGACTCATCTGTGGAAGGATTGTGCTATCATGAAGGCCTTTAAAAACTACAATGGCCCGGGCGGCGGCCCAGGCGCAGGCGGCTCCGGCGCTGGCGGCTTTCATGGCCCGGGTGGCGGGTCAAATTCCGGTCCTCAGAACGGTCAAGGGGGCTTCAATCAACAGTCTGGTCAGGGTCATCAACAGCAACAGGGGGGCTATCAGACCAACCAGAAGCAACTTAGCGGTGGACAGTATCACGTGTTCACCACTAGTTTGTGCAAACGAGACGAGAAGCTTCACAAGAGGGCTGTTAATGCTGTTGAGCCGGCGGTTCCACGCTACTTACGGTGGTCGGAGCAGCCCATAGTGTGGAGTAGGGAGGATCACCCTCCCCGGGTGGATAACCCGGGCCACCTGGCCTTAGTAGTGGCTCCTCAGGTGGGAGGCTATAAGTTCACAAAGGTACTCATGGATGGAGGCAGCAGTATCAACATCCTCTATTATGAGACTTTCCGTCGTATGGGGCTAGTTGATAAGAACCTCAGCCAGTCAAATACTATCTTCCATGGTGTGGTACCCGGTAAGTCGGCTTATCCAGTCGGCAAGATCGGATTGGAAGTGGATTTTGGTAATGAAAACAACTACAGGGTGGAGAAGTTGACCTTTGAGGTGGTCAAGATAAGAAGTCCATACCATGCTATATTCGGACGGCCGGCTTACGCCAAGTTCATGGCACGGCCGTGTTATGTGTACTTACAGCTCAAGATGCCGGGTCACAATGGGACCATTACAGTTCACGGCAGCCGGAAAGTGGCTCTGGAGTGTGAGGAAGGTGACGCGGCTTATGCAGAGTCTGTTTGTCCCACAGAAGAGTTGAAATTTTATAAAGACAATGTTGACCCAACAGATATGACCTCTCTGAAAAAGCCAACCACGGAGAATGAACCAGCAATGAAGTTTAAATCAGCCGATGAGACTAAACTTGTTGATTTTGTTCCAGGTGACTCGTCTCAGCAGTTCAGCATCAGTGCAAATCTGGACCCGAAATAGGAAGGCGCGCTCATCGAGTTCATCCGTGAGAATAGGGACATCTTTGCATGGAAACCTTCTGACATGCCAGGTGTACCTAGAGAACTCGCTGAGCACACTCTCAATGTGGATCCAAAATTTAAGCCGGTCAGACAGTTCCTTCGACGGTTTAACGAAGAGAGGCGGAAGGCTATTGGTGAAGAAGTGGCCCGGCTTTTGGCGGCCGGGTTCATTGTTGAGGTTTTTCACCCAGAGTGGTTGGCTAACCCGGTGCTTGTACTTAAAAAGAACGGCACCTGGCGGATGTGTGTGGACTACACGGACTTGAACAAGGCGTGTCCGGCTGATCCTTTTGCTCTCCCCCGTATCGATCAAATCATTGACGCCACGGCAGGTTGTGCACGATTAAGTTTCTTGGATGCTTATTCCGGGTATCATCAGATTAAGATGGCAGTTAAGGACCAGGAGAAGACGGCGTTCATCACTCCCTTTGGAGCCTTCTGCTATGTGTCTATGCCCTTTGGACTCAAGTGTGCACAGGCGACTTACCAGCGTTGTGTGCAGAATTGCCTTCATAAGCAGATCGGGCGCAATGTTCACGCTTACGTGGACGACATTGTGGTTAAATCCATCAAGGAGGAAACCCTGATAGATGACTTAAGGGAAACCTTCGACAATCTCCGGGTCTATAAGATGATGCTTAACCCGGCCAAATGTGTTTTTGGTGTTCCTGCAGGCAAACTATTGGGCTTCTTGGTTTCTGACAGGGGCATTGAGGCTAACCCAGAGAAGATCAAAGCTATCACTTCTCTAGCTAAGCCGGCATGTATAAATGACGTTCAGCGTTTGGCGGGTCGCATCGCTGCGTTAAGCCGGTTTATAAGCCGTTTGGGTGAGAAGGCTATGCCCTTATATCAATTGATGAAGAAAACTGATAACTTTGTCTGGAATGATGTAGCTAATACTGCCTTCGAGGATTTGAAAAAGCAACTGGCAGAGCCCCCCGTCCTTGCTGCTCCGGTTGATAAGGAGCCCTTGCTACTGTATGTAGCGGCAAACGCACGAGCCGTCAGCGTGGCTATTGTGGTGGAGCGCAAGGAGGTGGGTAAGGAGCATCCGGTTCAGCGGCCGGTTTATTATGTCAGTGAGGTGCTCATTGAGTCCAAGCAGCGGTATCCGCATTGGCAGAAGCTCGTATATGGGGTGTTTATGGCGAGCCGGAAGCTTAAGCATTACTTTCAAGGTCATCCCATCACTGTGGTCAGTTCCGCCCCTCTCGGTGATATTATCCAGAACAGAGAGGCTACAGGGAGAATTGCTAAGTGGGCTATAGAACTTGGACCTCATGGCCTCAAATATGTGCCACGCACTACTGTTAAGTCTCAGGCCTTGATAGATTTCATCAATGATTGGACAGAGTCACAAGTACCCGAGCAACAGCCGGATAACACTTATTGGACTATTCATTTTGATGGGTCCAGGCAGCTGGAGGGCTCGGGGGCTGGTGTGGTCTTGGCTTCCCCTAAAGGTGACAAGTTCCATTATGTGCTACGGTTGATGTTTCCTTGCACTAATAATGCGGCTGAGTACGAGGCTTTGCTCCACGGTCTTCGGGTGGCTAAGGAGATGAGCTTAAGCCGGCTGAGGTGTTTTGGTGACTCAGACTTGGTGGCTCAACAAGTATCAGGCACCTGGGATTCTAAGGATCCTCTAATGGCGGCTTATCGCCGCGAGGTTGATGCCATTGCCGGGCACTTTCAGGGATACCAAGTAGAGCACATTGACCGCAGGAAGAATGAGGCGGCTGATGCTTTAAGCCGGCTAGGTTCTCAGCGAAAGCCGGTGCCGCCTAACACTTTCCTGGATGTCCTATATAACCCTTCGGTTAAGTTGCCTACAGAGGAGGACTTGGCTATCCCTGACCCGGAGGCACGACTGGTGGCGGCTCTTCATATCATACCAGACTGGACAATGCCATATCTGGCTTATATAACCCGGGGAGAGTTGCCTGAGGATGAAATTCTGGCCAGGCAAATAACCCGGCGGGCTAAGTCAATGATTGTTATCGATGGTGAGTTGCATCATCGCAGTGTTTCAGGGGCATTCCAGCGTTGTATCTCCCCTGAGGAAGGTCAAGAGATCTTGCGCGAGATCCATGAAGGGGATTGTGGCCATCATGCCGGTTCAAAATCTCTTGTGGCCAAGGCTTTCCGTCATGGTTTTTATTGGCTGACGGCTCACGCTGATGCAGAGGACTTGGTCAGTAAATGTGATGGCTGCCAAAGGTTCTCCCGACGGGCTCATGTGCCGGCTCAGGAATTGAGGATGATCCCGATCACTTGGCCCTTTGCGGTCTGGGGGCTTGATATGGTCGGGCCTTTTAAACGGTCCAAGGATAAGAAGACCCACCTCTTGGTGGCAGTGGACAAATTCACGAAGTGGGTGGAAGCTGAGCCAGTTAGCAAGTGCGATGCAGCCACGGCGGTTCAATTTATGAAAAAGGTGATCTTCCGCTTCGGCTTTCCACACAGCATCATAACAGACAATGGCACTAATCTGTCCAAAGGCGCTATGGAGGAGTTTTGTCAAAGAGAGCATATCCGGCTTGATGTCTCTTCAGTGGCACACCCCCAATCCAATGGTCAAGCTGAGAGAGCTAACCAGGAGATTCTGAAGGGCATTAAACCCCGGCTCTTGGTCCCTTTGCAACGGACGCCAGGTTGTTGGGTGGAGGAGTTGCCCTCCGTTTTATGGAGCATCAACACTACTCCTAACAGGTCTACAGGCTTCACGCCTTTCTTCATGGTTTATGGAGCAGAAGCAGTTCTCCCCAGCGACATCCGTCATGATTCACCTCGTGTGGCGGTTTATGTTGAGACGGATAATGAACAGGCGCGCCAAGATGCTCTGGACTTGCTGGACGAACAGCGTGATGTGGCAGCCGCCCGTTCAGCGATTTACCAACAAGACCTGCGCCGTTATCATAGCCGCCGGGTCAAATCCCGGGTCTTCCAGGAGGGCGACCTGGTGCTCCGGCTCATCCAGGATCAAACAGATGCACACAAGTTATCCCCACCTTGGGAAGGGCCTTTTGTGGTCAGTAAGAACTTGCACAACGGGTCATATTACCTCATTGATATCCGGGAGCATAAGGACTCACGTAAATCTGAGGAGGAGACCCGTCGGCCGTGGAACATAGCTCAGCTTCGGCCTTACTACACTTGAGCTTCCGACTCTTGTGATGTACATATTTGTCTCAGCCATGTATATATTATGATAAAGCAATAAAGCAGGACCTCTGTCCTTTGCTCTCTTCCAAAAATGTGGGTTGTTACATGCTGACTTACAGAAGATCCGGCTTATGATCATCTTCGAATCTAGTTGTAAGCAGTAAAGTCGCTTGGGGGCTTCCTGTTCACACATGGGTCGTATTCGAACCAAAGAGAACATAGCTGTCGATACCCATTTGATTGGCAAAGTGCCGAGCTCATCGGGAAGTTGCCTCTGGTCATATTTGAATCATAGTGTAACCCCTCTGAGAACCGACGTGGATCGTATTCGAATCAGCGTCGTTAAACAAATTTTCAGAATCACTTGGGGGCTTCCTGTTCAAACATGGGTCGTATTCGAACCAAAGAGAACATAGCTGTCGATACCCTCTTGATTGGCATCGCCAAACCCACTGGGGGCTATATGATCGTATCCGAATCTTAGCTTAACCCCTTTGGACCGAGTTTCTGGTCGTATTCGAACCGGAAGCCCTTAAGTTTTTATATTTTACCACAAACTTGCTTTGATCATGTCAAAGTATATACTGCCGGGTTTCACTATGCCGGCTTAATTTTGGTTTATCTTGTTAGTTGAGCATCATGGATGTCATCAAGACAAATAAATTCGAGTTAGGGTACCAACCGTGCTACCCGGGTTATTTAACCCGGAAGTATGCTTACAGGTTGTTAAGTGTGTCATCACAGCTATGGTCGAGTATAGTTAAGGACCGATCTTTTTTGGTTCGTATCCCGGGTTATCCATCTCAAACACCTGATTCTCAGGGCGGTAAGCCGCTTTGCGACTTGTAGTTTGCCTTTCTATGCAGATATTTAAAGGCACTTTTTAAGGTTGAGAAGGACAAAGGGATAATTCCGACCCGGAGGAGCATCAAAAGAATGACTTCAAAGGATTTCAGCATTCATTACGTGCACGATGGCACGGCAGAGATAAATTGTTGCACCTACTCTATTACAAAAATCTTTCAAAGTTTCAAGGATGGGCGTTGTTTGGTGAGCCGCTAGCCGGTTTATGACGCCTGCTGAGTTGAAGTCCCCGGCTCATCTTCTGCTTCGGCTGATCCCAAGGCTTCGAAGGTCGACGACTTCCAGTTGATGCCGCTGAGAGCTTCGAACTGAGCTTCTTCGTCAATTAACCCGGCCGGGTTAATCTCCGGGGCGAAGGTGTGCTGGCGAGCCGGGGGAATCAGGTTGATAGCTTCATAGCGAGGGGTTGGAATCCTCTGATTCTCCGTGTTGTATCCCGGCTGATACTTGGTTAAATCGGTGTCGTTCCCGATGATGGTGGCCACCGGGCGCACAGCCTTCACACAAGCCGCGAAGTCCTTCTGGTCGAACGCTGAGCCGTCTTCTTTCAGGCTAGGGTAACCCAGGGCGATATCTGCCGGGTCTAGCTCCGGCAAGAAGGCTTTGGCCCGGCTCAGTGCGGCGATTGCTCCGGATCTCGCGGATGCTCGTCGTAGCTCCTGAATCCGCTGCGGCAGAACTGCGAGCCGGCGCAGGACTTCGGCCAGATGAGTCGGCACTTCATTTGACAGGGCCACCACAGCTAAAGCCCGCTGTGACCCGGTGTAGAGCTGTTCCACCAGGGTGTACACGGCCTTTAACTTGGTGACCACGCTCTGGTTCAAGTTGGCGCTTCTGGAACCTGTTTAACAACATCAGATGACCCGGTGATAAGGATGAGTTAAGAGATGTAAACATTCCAACTTGAATGAAAGCCGGTGAGGCAACTTACCGAAGATGGCAGCTACCATTTGGGACACTTGGCGCTTTAGACCGGAGAGCTCAGCGGTCTTCTCAGTAAGGGCCTTCTCCGCCTGTTCTGCCCGGCTCACCAGTGCAGCTTTCTCCTCAGCCCAGGCCTTCCGCCCAGCGTCGAATTCAGTCTTCAATTTCTCCTGAGCGGCGATGCTGGAGACAAACTTGGCATTTGCCTTCCGGGTCTCCATCTCTTGTGCCTTCAGCCGGCTCTTGAGATCTGCCAGGTCCGACTCTAATTTCTTGCCAACAGCCTGCATGTATTTCTGGGTTATTAACAGTCATTCTATAAAGTCCCAAGCGCTTTCCAAGCAAAGACACTTGGCACTTGGGGGCTAATGCATATTGAACGTATCTATCTATGTACGGCCGGCTCAGTTCAGTAAGCCGGAATCTAAAGTCTACAACATATTCAAGTATAAGTCCTAGACTTGGGGGCTAGAATGGCAAGGATCACTATGCGGAAAGTAAGAGAACAGCAGAAGGTTACCTCAGATTTTTGTTGGATCTGGTTGACCATGGCGATCTCGGCGTCCCGGCTCTTGTGAACCTGGCTGATGTAGCCTGAGACGAGTTCTCCAATACTTAAGTCGGTGTAGCTGGAGAGATCCAGATTCACCCGGTGGGGTTGCAGCAGCTCCCCCCTCGCGGAGCATTTGGCCAGCGCGGTCGGCCTTCCCGGCTCAACAAACTCCGTCCGGGTAATTACCACGTCCGGGTCGTTAGCTGGTGGGGCTGAGCCGGAGGCCTCCGGGTTAGCTAACGCTTCGGTCGTTGTCTTGGTGGTCGGGGCAGGGGCTTCAGGCGCCGTATCCATGGGAATGGTGGCTTCAGGGGCGGAGGCGACTGGCGGCTCTTGAACCGTCGTCTCCGGCTCAGGCAAGTCGGGCACTCCGGCTGACCTGGTCTTCTTTACTCTTTTGGTGAGCTTTGCCTGGGCACTGAAAAGGCAGAAGTGTTAGGCATACAAAGGGTAAGTACAGACAGATAATGTAAGGAGATTGTTGTTACCCGGGGGCAGTCTTGAAGGCCGGCAGACTTGACTGCATGGAGTCACCCGAGGAGGGGGAGGTCTCCTGGTAATTGGAGTCAGAAGAGTTGAGTGGCTGACGGATGACACCCGCCAACGGATGAAAAGGGTACAGGTGAGAAAAAACCTCAGTGCGGCGTTTTCTCGTTGCGTCGGGTAACCCAGTGGAGAGGTCGGTGTCCTTGCGGGCCCGGGTGTGACGCCGGCTCTCGTGAACCTGCTGCTTCAAAAGAAATTGAGGGTCTCGGTGAGCTAATGGATGGGAAAAGCTTACTTTCCGGGTTACCCTTCGGACTTTCAGCTGTGGTAAAGGCTCCGAGCCGGAGGAAAGTGATGTTACCTCTTCGACCGCCGGGTTACTGGCGCCGGTGTCATCCTGTCAATAAGCAAGTGTTGATAAGGCGGACAGCATCAGACAACATATACTGCAAGAATTTAAAAGATTTAAGGGTTACCTCTGACTCGGAGCTATCGCTTAATTGCAGCAGCTCCGAAGCAGTGGGTCTGTTTCCCTTTTTGCGAGGGGCGGCTTTCTTCGCCTTCCTGGCCTTCTTGGCCGCCTCGTGGTCATACTTGACCCGCCAGAATTTATCATCAGCCTGAGAAATACAGTAATGAGTTCTTAGTAAGATGACAGGTAAAACAAAATGGAAAGGTTAAAGTCAGCGGCTTACCGCTGGGGCTGGATTGGTCTTGCAGAACGGGGCTAGCCCGGTTCTTCCACAGTCTGCCAGGCTCTCGTTTAAAAGAGCCTTGGTCTCTTCTTCAGCAACATCTTCTGGAAGATCATTGCGGCTGTGCCTCTGCGGGTCATCCTTTCGCCCGGTGTACTCACACATTAAGCCGGGGCGGCGGCTCAATGGGATCACCCGCCATGAGATCCAGACCCGGACCAGGTCAATTCCGTTCAGACCATTGCCTAGCAGGGCTTTGATCTTGTTGATCGTTGGAAGCAGAGGCTGGCGTTCTGCGGCAGTCAGTTTGTCGGATAATGGATGAGTTGGCTCCAGGCGCGTTGGGCGAAAGCCGGGCAGCGGGCTCTCATCAGCCGGGGACGTGTCTTGGCAGTAGAACCAAGTCATGTTCCAGTCCTTGGGGTGACTTGGCGGTTCTGCGTAAGGGAACAGACAATCCCTGCGCCGTTGGATGGAGATGCCGCCTAACTCTAGACTTGGACCATTTGCGCACTCGGTTTGGCGGTTCAAATAGAACAGCTCTCTGAAGAGCAGCAGACTCGGCTCTTCTCCAAGATATACTTCACAAAAAACTTGGAAGTTGCAGATGTTGGATATGGAATTGGGTCCTATATCCTGAGGCCGAAGATCAAAGAAGTTGAGCACGTCCCGGAAGAATTTTGAGCCGGGCGGTGCGAAGCCCCGGCTCATATGGTCGGCAAAGATCACTACCTCCCCGTCTCTCGGCTGTGGCCTTTCTTCGGACGGGTCAGGGGCACGGTAGGACATCACTTCCTTCTTAGGCAGATATCCGGATTTAACGAAGTTGGCAAGGGTCTCTTCGGTGACGCTGGATTTCATCCAGTTGCAAGTGATGGGAGCCTTGGGAGGCATGGTGACGGTTGGTGGTCTACGAGGAAGAGAAAAGTGTCCGGGTTAATTATAAGCCGGAGTATATCATTCAAGTTACAATGACGGCTTATGAAGGGGACTAATGGTATGTATTGATACGGTAGGTTATCTAAGCCGTCGGGGCTTTTAGGATAAGTTGGTCGTCTACGGCTTACTGCGGTTAAGTCGGACGATACTACAGAGCATGATTCTCTTTAAACCAGAAAGTTCTACGGTGCGTGTTTTCTCTAAGTCGGAAATATAAGCCGCCAAGATTCGGGGACTGCAGTTTTTACTAAGTGTGGTAAACAGATTTCACATATTACAGTAACTTTTTTGGATCAAAGTAGTCGGAGCAGAGAAAGTTTTCTAGACCTAAAAAACAGAAGCAGGGGAGGTTCTTGAGATGGAACCCAGTCCTTATGCAGTAAAAAGAGGTGTTCTTGCAGAAGAAATGAACCTCAGATATCTACCGCGGTGGTTCTACACAAGCCTAAGGATCAACGGGGGCAGTGGCTACAGGGGTTACCGAAACTTGCGGTAACAGTGATGAACATGAAGAACACAGATGAACTCTGTCCTAGATCTATGCTAGTAAGGCAGAGGGGACTCACCGGAGCTGGAGAAGAGCGGAGGTCGCCGACGTTATCTGGTCCGAGTCAGGTTGATGCAGCGGCCGGGTTGAGGAAGACCAGGGGTGCGACGGCGGCGGCGGCAGAAGCTCGGGCAGAGGAACGGCAGTGCGAGGAAGAAGAAGGAGAATGTGAAGAAGAGAGTGCCGGGCCGGCCTATTTATAAGGCCGAGTCATAAGTGGGCGCGGGATTTGAGGAGGCCATGGCGTGGTTATCTCCCCCTCACGGCGCCTCGATTCTTGGAAGGACAGTAAAAGCAAAGATCCGTTGCGGATCTGGCGGAGTAAAAAACGGACTTAATGGAGGATGACGTCACGGCGGATTACCCGGAGTCCAGAGGATGACGTCACTCCGGGTTATGACCTTCACATGAATGATAAGCCGGAGATTTTTTCTGACTGCGGAGCTAAAGATTGACACGAGCCGGCTCAAGTCAATCTGGGGCCTAATGTTGAGGATATAGACCTGGGGGTCACCCGCCAGGAGGGCCGGGTTACTCCAAGGATCATTACCAGAAGCCGGAGCTAAGTTTCAGGATAATGGGCTAGAGATGGGCTGAGACCCGGATATGGCTTAAAGCCCGTAGTTACAATCATTGTTATAGTAGACTTGTAGTGTAAGGCAAGTATTGTTTTAGAGCCCGAGCCGGACACTCTTATGAGCCGGCCGGGACTCTAAGGGCTGCTGGGCGTCAGCCTCCCTATATAAAGGGACGACCCGGCAGCGGTTTGGGGACGACAACAATCTCTCCGAGAGCCGGGATAAGTGTTTAGCTCCCTGGCGATCGTAACCCTAATCAATAACACCTCGAACTGGACGTAGGCTTTTACCTTCACCGTAAGGGGCCGAACCAGTATAAACCCTCGTGTTCCTTGTCCCGCATAACCCCTTCAAGCTTCCTAGTTGCGATGGCTCCACGACTAAGTCCTAGCCCAAGGACATCTGCCGTGGCAATTCCACGACAGTATGCTTGTTTTATCATGCATTTCTTTGTGGTGAGTGAATCAAGCTCACCAAGATGCCTTCATAATGCTGTTACTGTCATGCTCTGTTTTCTGCTAAGTCTGAAACCTGTTAGCGGAACTTGCTATGTTTACATGGGTGCCATCATATCTTCTGCTCATTTATGGCTCATGGTCAGTAAGCGACCTTTGTTTTATATATTTACTAGATTCATGTCATGTCTTTTTGTGCTATGTTAAGTTCCTGTAGCATGTGTTTTGCTTGCTCTGAACATTGCTACCTGATGCTGTTTCAGCCATGTCCAGTAGTTTCACCAAGTCTGTGAAGCTGATATCTTTTGCATTTTTGCTATGCTTGTTTGAACCTGTTGTGATGTGATCTAGCCGTAGCTCAGTGTTCATCTTTTGTCAAGCATCTCCTGTAGATTACTGCCATATGCTTTGTTGCTATGTTGGAGTGCTGTAGCATAGTTACTTGTTGTATTCTAAGTGCTATGATGCTGTTAATCGCAGAATCGTGTCATTCTTGTTTTGCTTGCCATTTGCAAACCGTGCATCCGTTTCCGGTGATCTTTATATCGATTTCGACCGAAATCATCTCATCTTTCCAGTGGAATACTTGGTTTGCCAAGTTACTGCCATTTTCATCCTTTTTCTTCCGGAGCACGCATATGCATCGCATACCACATCTCGCATATCATGCATGTTTTGCATCATGTTGCTTGTGCATCTCCCATGATTGATTGTGGTTCCATTGCTTGTGTTCTTGCTGTGGGTAGAGCCAGGAGACGAGTTCGTGAACGAGGAACCTGTTGAGTACGGTTACGAGGATCAAGCTTTCGACAACTCTGAGAACCTTGCAGGCAAGATGACCATACCCTCGAAATCACTTCTATCTTTGCTTTGCTAATTGTTCGTTGTATTGCTATGCTGCGCTACCTACCACTTTCTATATCATGCCTCCCATATTGACATGTCAAGCCTCTAACCATCATTTCCTAGCAAACCGTTGTTTGGCTAAGTTACCGTTTTTGCTCAGCCCTTCTTATAGCGTGCTAGTTGCAGGTGAAGTTGAAGTTGGTTCCATGTTGGAACATGGATATTTTTGGAATATCACAATATCTCTTATATAATTAATGCATCTATATATTTGGTAAAGGGTGGAAGGCTCGGCGTTATGCCTGGTGTTTTGTTCCACTCTTGCCGCCCTAGTTTCCGTCATACCGGTATTATGTTCCTTGAGTTTGCGTTCCTTACACGGTTGGGTGATTTATGGGACCCCCTTGATAGTTCGCCTTGAATAAAACTCCTCCAGCAAGGCCCAACCTTGGTTTTACCATTTGCCACCTAAGCCTTTTTCCCTTGGGTTTTCGCGAGCCCGAGGGTCATCTTTATTTAAACCCTCGGGCGAGTGTTCCTCTGAGTGCTGGTCCAAACTAGAGCACCGTGCGGGACCGTCCCTTGGCAACTTGGGTTACGTTGGTACCTGTACGCTTCGCTTATCCGGTGTGCCCTGAGAACGAGATATGTGCAGCTCCTATCGGGATTTGTCGGCACAGCGGGTGGTCTTGCTGGTCTTGTTTTACCATTGTCGAAATGTCTTGTAAACCGAGATTCCGAGACTGATCGGGTCTTCCTGGGAGAAGGTTTATCCTTCGTTGACCGTGAGAGCTTATGATGGGCTAAGTTGGGACACCCCTGCAGGGTATTATCTTTCGAAAGCCGTGCCCGCGGTTATGAGGCAGATGGGAATTTGTTAATGTCCGGTTGTAGAGAACTTGACACTTGACTTAATTAAAATACATCAACCGTGTGTGTAGCCGTGATGGTCTCTTCTCGGCGGAGTCCGGGAAGTGAACACGGTTGGAGTTATGAATGAACGTAAGTAGCTTCAGGATCACTTCTTGATCATTTCTAGCTTCGCGACCGTTGCGTTGCTTCTCTTCTTGCTCTCATTTGCGTATGTTAGCCACCATATATGCTTAGTGCTTGCTGCAGCTCCACCTCATTACACCATCCTTTCCTATAAGCTTAAATAGTGTTGATCTCGCGGGTGTGAGATTGCTGAGTCCTCGTGACTCACAGATTGTACCAAAACAGTTGCAGGTGCCGTTGATGCCAGTGCAGATGACGCAACCGAGCTCAAGTGGGAGTTCGACGAGGAACGTGGTCGTTACTATGTTTCTTTTCCTGATGATCAGTAGTGGAGCCCAGTTGGGACGATCGGGGATCTAGCATTTGGGGTTATCTTATTTTCATTTGGATTTGACCGTAGTCGGTCTATGTGTGGATTTTGGATGATGTATGAATTAATTTATGTATTGTGTGAAGTGGCGATTGTAAGCCAACTCTCGTTATCTCATTCTTGGTCATTACATGGGATTGTGTGAAGATGACCCTTTTTGCGACAATACCACAATGCGGTTATGCCTCTAAGTCGTGCCTCGACACGTGGGAGATATAGCCGCATCATGGGCGTTACAAGTTGGTAATCAGAGCCATCCCCGATTTAGGAGCCCCCTGCTTGATCGAATCGCTAGCGTTGTTGAGTCTAGAACAAAAATGTTTTGAGTCTTAGGATTATATATATCGGAGAGTAGGATTCTTTTTACTCCTCAGTCCCTTCGTCGCTCTGGTGAGGCCTCCTGACGTAGAAATTTTGACTCTTCTCTCCTCAAATTTCACTAAAAAAAATTAGGATCACGCGGGTATCTTAGAATTGTTCCGATGGTTTTGTGACGAGAACATTGTTCTTGGTGCCTCCTGACATTTAGGGGTTGTGGCAGTGTCCCGGGGAGTTGAGCTCCGAGGTGTTGTCGTCACAATTTTATCGTTACAGTTCTGGAATGCCTGAGTTTCGCCGACATCGAAAATCTCTTTTATGCAGTTGTTGGTGAGATCACCTCGACGCCACCCAGTACTGGGGCGGGAGTTCGGGAGTATTGCCATAACTCGTATAACTGATGCTTTTCGAAGGTTGAGGTACACGATTTCCGAAGGTTTCTTGGTTATGTGTTGACGGATGGATACAGCTGGATCTAGGGATTGCTAGTTTGGGTGATATATTTCGTGTCCCCTGTATCCCCAACACCAGATTGCATAACCAGAAAGTTTCGGGAGTTTATAGGTGGGATTCAAGTAGCTCTTAGCATTTTTTCCCGTAGATATTTGGTTTGTGATTGGGTAATCCTTACCACTTATTTGTTCCAGTCGTACCTTTTTATTTTATTCATCAATCTCTTATCAAGTGGCTTCTCACCTTAATGGAAGTGTGATGATTTACTATGGAATTCATTCATTCATCCTCGTTCGAATGTTTTTTGTGAAGACTATATGTTGCAATTTCTATCCGTTGATTCAACTTGTCTATTTTTCTATCAAGATGCTAACGGATGTCACCCTCTTCAGGATGGTTCCGCCAACGCGTCAGAATCCAGAACGCAATGAGGGGAGTCAGGCGAACCCTCCGCCACCACCTCCGCCTCCGGAGGCATGGCAAGCTATCATGGCAGCCACCAACGCCAATGCTCAGATGATTTTGCAACTCTTGCAAGAACGCACCCAAGGGCAAGGCAATCAAGGAAATCAAGGCCAAGGAAACAATCAGCCTCACTTCGCTACCCTCAACCAGTTCCTCGCAACAATCAGCTGGATCTAGGGATTTCCGGCGATGCGCATTCAGTGGGAGGAGACGTTCCCGTCGACGACGAGGTGCCTACAGTGACTTCGTAAATTTTAAGATGATATGTCGGCTCAGTCTTTCGAAGGTGATCATAGGGGTAGAGTGTGCGTGTGTGCGTTCATAGGGGTGAGTGTATGGGCATGTATATGAGTGCTTGTGTCTGTACTGATGTTCAAAAAAAAGACAGTTGTCGGGGATATACCCCGCGGTATGACCCGGCCGGAATTGGCGACTCACTGGTGACCCGCCCGGAGCTTGGCGATTCACAGATAACCTGCCCGATCTTGGCGACTCATTAGTAACCCGGCGGGCGGGTCAGATGGACAACAAGGCCCAAAGCCCAGAAGGCCGGCTCACGTTATGATGGGTCGGATTAAGAGGAAAGGGATGACTAATATTTTCTTTACGAGGAAGCAAGACCCGGACTTGTAATCAACTTGTAAGAGAAGATAGACTAGTCCTAGTCCTACTAGGACTCCACATGTAACCCGCCTCTCTAACTTATATAAGGAGGGCCAGGGCTCCCCAAAGAGGGACAAGCTACAGACAAGAACAATCTCTAAGGCTAGACACCGAGAGCCGGTTCCCGGCGACTCTCCTGTGATCATAATGAGACCTAGCCTCAAACAGCACGTAGGGCTATTACTGGATGATGTTTTCCGGGGCCCGAAGCTGTCTAAATCCTTGTCTTGTGTTGCGTCTCTCGATTCCGCCTAACCCCTCTCAAGCTACCACATAGATGCGTTGGCCTCGCGACTAAGTCCTGACACTAAGGACATCTGCCGTGACTATTCCATGACAACAGTCGTGTCGGGCCTTTCCTTTGTGCGCAGAGCAACACGCAAAAGGGCGCTCACGGGGTGAATCAGGCTGCCGCCACTCCTTTTTAAGTCATGGCTCAACGAAATAATGCTTAATGACAAATTTTTAATTATTGTAAACATCTTAGTCACTTCAGTATGGTACTGTAGTATTTTTAGATTAGATAAACAGGGCGCGCCCCCAATTTTATTAATAGGTGAAACCAAACACAAGGTTCAAATAAGAGTAGGGTGTAGTGTAGTAGGTCGCGCATCCATAGGCGGAAGGTAAATGATAGCAGGTTGGAGAAGGATAATTAACTACATAGTCCATGAATTGGTTGACTCGATACTCAAAATAGCACAATACACGATTAAAGATACAATAACAAGAATGGGATAAGGGATAATTAAAGTGGCTGGAGTAGAAACAGAAACTAGCTAGCTTGAGTTAGGCGTGCGTCCATCCATCGTGCGCGTCTTGTTGTCAGCGCGTGAAGCTGAGTCCCGATCCTCGGAGCTTGTCCTCGACGATGGCGTCGATGCGGCGGGCCATCTCCGGCGTCATATGGTTGGCCCAGTGCCCCTCCCCCTCCCCCACGACCCCTTTCCTGAAGAAGGATTGATGCGGGACTTCCACGAACAGCCCAGCCACTCCAGTGTTGTTCGCCTCCAGGTGTCTTTCATCGTGTCGATGCTGCACGGCTTGCAGATGTCCATGGGCGAACCCCGCCGTGAAGGGCACACCGAGGACACTGCTGACCGGGTCGAGCAGCATCTCCTCATACCTTAGGAAGAGGACCCTCTCGGGACTTGCTTTTTTGGCGCGTAAGTAGCCGAGAATGTGGTCCCAAATGCAAACTCGAACAGATCGGAGAAGGGGAAGGCGGCGCCTCCTGCAGCCATGATGAAGTGCCACATACGTTTAAAAAAAATGATGAAGTGCCACATGAAAACCAGCATATCCTTGGGTTCCCTCCATCCATCAAGCCCTCGGTTTGTATTCTAGTATAACCAGAGACTAGTGAGAGAAGAATTTACTCCCTCAGTCTCATAATGTAAAACATTTTTTAACACTACACTACACTAGTATTAAAAAACGTGTTACATTATGGGTACTATTTTACAAGCAAAATATTTACTACTAGCTAGCTACCTAGCTGGAGATGTAGATGATTTTGCAGTCGGCCAAGGAGGGTGGCAGCAGGGAGTGGTGCATGTGCGTGTGCATCAGCCTATGTGACGGCAGCGCCTCCAGCTTGGCTTCCTGGCCGGCACTGAAGAGGGCCTCAAGGTGGGGGACGCAGTCGTGCGGGTTGAGGCGGAGGAGTGGGTCATCGGCGCCGGACGGCGGGTAGGTGGCCCGTACCATGGTGGCCAAGGACAAAGCCTTGAGCCAGGTGGTGCCGCACTTGGGCGGGCTCGCGAGGAGCACGTCGTCGGGGCGCGGGGCCAAGTGCCGCTGCACAGCGATCACCCCAGGGACCATCCACGGGCGTAGCCACACACCCTGGTAGCACAGCAACGGCCCAAAACCGGTGGTGATGCTCGGCAAGGTGGCGATGATGTCCGCGTACTCTTCCGGCGGGTGTTCATCCTCCTCTTTCTGGACGACGTCCTTGAACGGCACGGGGCCGACGATCCTTCCGAGAGCAGCCATTGGTGCTGGTGCTGGTGGTGCTGATGTTTCCCATTTCAAACTTCTCTCCGCATGGTGAATTATTTAAGGGCTCAGCCAGCACGGTGGTCCGTGTGGCCCCTGGATTGATTGTGCAAGCTGAGAGGCCTCCAATTGGTTGCATGCTTGCTTGAATGGTAAGTAAAGACTTGTTTGGATTCTACTAATTAATTGGACTTGGGATCTCTCTAGTACTCTTTCCAGGTGCGCGTCCCTTTTTTTTCTTTGGGTCTTTCGCGATAAAGGACAGTTTGAAAATCCGTTTCCGGGAAAACATATGGCTAGGCAATGCCCGAGAACAATACCTAGCCTTAGACACTATTCATCGCGATAAAAATAATACTATTGCGCATGTGCTCAGCTCGTCTCCGTCGAATATTTCGTTCAGGCGGGACTTGATTGGCCCTGATTTATGTCATGGCATAATCTTTTATCCTGACTGGATTCGATTAACCTGACACAAGGCCGGGATGTTTTTTGCAAATTCCATTTTGCTTTTACATCCTGCCGAGTTGCATCTATCGACTCATTTTCCGTGTGTGCGGGTGTGCACGTGCATGCGTGCATGCGTGTCGCCCACGATGTGGCCGCTTATTTGACACATGACCTAAAAAATGTCTACTCTCCACACACCCAATAGCTGAATCCAAACGGATAAAAAGGCAAATTTCAAAAGAAGTCACTAAATTGATCTAATCTAACCTAAGGAGCCGGTCTCATTTTTGAATTAATCTTGCTTCTGGAACTAAACTGAGAATAAGCTAATAGAAAAAGGAGATTAGAGAATGAGCAGTCAGAACTTGCCAAGCTTGCTAATAACAAGAATGGCAAGATTAAACATAAATTTCTGAGGCCAGTATCGGCGCCAGGCATCAACATTGATGTTTAAAACACAAATCTAACATTGATGCACCAAAACAGAGGTTGCTATAGTGGTGAACTTTTTTGCAAAGTAACCAAACTTCCATCATTATTAGGTGAATGCCAGAAACACTTGGCAAAGTCCTTGCCAAGAATTGTTGTCGGCAAAGGCCACCGGGCGTACACCACTCAGCCAAACAAAACTTTGCCGAGAACCAAACGACAGGCACTCGGCAAAGAGTTTGCCGAGTGTCAAAAAGTACATCTCAGCAAAATAAAGTGACTCACGGACGACAAAGGGAGACGGCGGTTGCCACATGGCCTCCTACGCTGAGCAGATGCTTTGCCGAGAGCCCCTCTTAGCAAAGCTCATGAGTAGCAAACAGCCATGTGTCCACCACCTTCCAGGTGGGTCCCACGTCCTACGTCAAGCGGATGCCTTGTTGAGTGCTCCTCTTGGCAAAGCTAACGAGTAGCAAACAACCACGTGTCTACCACCTGACTGGCGGGTCCCACTACCTACGCTGAGCAACTACTTTGCCGAGAGCTACTCTCGCAAAGCAAACAAATAGGAAACAACCACGTGGCCACCACCTGACAGGCCGAGCCCGTGCTTTGCCGAGATCCCCTCTCGGTAAACTTATTTCATTTGATGAGACGCTGCCGCTCTCGGCAAAGATGTCAGGCTCTACAAGTCGGCACATTTTGCCGAGAGCTTACTCGGCAAACTTAGCATCATGCTCCAGTTCAAGAGCGCTATTTGGTGACACATGTATGCAATCGAGATTGATCAGTATATATAAAAAGCACACGTACACACAATTGATAATTGTGCACTGTAATGATTCATCTCATATTAAACAAATGTTTATTTATATAAAAATGGATTTTAATTGTTGTTCCTGCATTCTAAAAAATATGTGCAGCTTTTTTTCTGAAGGAAAAACTAATAAAAAATGTGTAGCTATCACCATAGCGTCAGGTGTGGCAACGTAAGATGAAGATAATTGGGAGACAAAACAATATGGGGCTATAGGCCCTGAAAACGACCGAAACAAGCGACATGTTAACTACTAATCTATTTATGAGAACCGGATCATCAATACATATAACTACTACATCATAATGAAATGGGACACGGAGAAGTTAGATGGATTTTTTTTTTTGCCCACCGATGCCCAAGCGATCGCGACAATACCATTGTGTACCAGACAGGTGGACGACTTTTAGTCATGGATACATGAGAAAAACGGAATTTTCAGCGTCTGGTCGGCGTACAGAATGCTTGTTTCCACAAAGCAGAGGCGTGAAGCGTGGCTAGATGGACACGCTGATTCGTCAAATTCAGATGAAGAAAAGAAGGCGTGGACTAGCCCGTGGAAAACTCAAGTGCCATCTACAGTTAAGATATTTCTTTGGAGATTAGCACAACAATCTCTTCCCTCTGCTGATTTACTGCATCACCGAAGTATGTCAACTAAGTCAGCTTGTGGAATTTGCAGTTCAGAAGATTCTTTGCAACATTCCCTTCTCCACTGCCATATGGCGAGGTGTGTTTGGGCCCTTGAAGATCCGAACCTGGTCGAGGCTATGGAGAATAGCATAGAACCGGATGCCAGAAGGTGGCTGTTTGCACTGATCGATGGACTACCTCACGACGATTTTATCAGGGTTGTGATCACCATGTGAAGGTATCGGCGTAGGGTCAGGGGTGGCGACGGAAGATGAAAATAATTGGGAGACAAGATAACATGGGGCTATAGGCCATGAAAACGACCGAAACAAGCGACGTGTTAACTACGTACACCCTAAGAGCGTTTAGATCACTATTTTAGTACTCTAAACGCTTTTATATTAGTTTACGGAGGGAGTACTAACTAATCTATTTATGAGAGCCGGATCATCACTACGTAATATAGATCTCTCGTGCGACATCCTGCGCTTGGGAAAGCAAAATTAAGCTGATCGAACACATAATTCACCACTGCCACTGCCACCATAGCGATGGCCACCGCCGCCGCTCCGGCGCCTCACGTTCTGGTCGTTCCGTTCCCGGCGCAGGGCCACATGATCCCGCTCCTCGATCTCGCAGGCCTCCTCGCGGCCCGCGGCCTTCGCCTCACCGTCATCGTTACCCCCGTCACTGCCCCGCTCCTCGCTCCCCTCCTCGGTGGAGCCATCCGTGCGGTCACTCTCCCGTTTCCAACCCACCCGGCCTTCCCCGCCGGCGTCGAGAGCGCCAAGGGATGCCCGCCCGCTCTCATGGGCACGCTCATCGTCGCCTTCGCGGGGCTCCGCGGTCCGCTCGGTTCCTGGGTGCGCGCCCACTCCGGCACCCCGGACCGCGTCGTCGCCATACTCTCCGACTTCTTCTGCGGCTGGACGCAGCCGCTCGCCGCCGAGCTCGGCCTACCGCGCATCACCTTCTCGTGCTGCGCCGTCTACGGCACCGCCGTGCTCCACTCGCTCCTGCGTCGGCTGCCCAGACGCGAGCACGAGAACGACGACGAGTGCCCGATTCCATTCCCAGATCTCCCGGGCGCCCCGGCGTACCCGTGGCGGCAGCTCTCGTTGATGTACCGGACCTACAAGGAGGGCGACGAGGTGGCAGAGGGGATCAGGAGAAACTTCCTCTGGAACCTGGATTGCTCGGCGTTCGTGTGTAGCACGTTCAGGAGGCTCGAGGGACGGTACCTGGAAGCGCCCCTCGCTGACATAGGCTTTCGGCGCGTGCGCGCGGTAGGACCATTGGCGCCAGAGGCCGACGCCGCAGGCAACCGCGGCGGAGAGACGGCGGTAACCGCGGCCGACCTCTGTGCTTGGCTCGACAAGTTCGAGGACGACAAATCCGTCATCTACATCAGCTTCGGGAGCATGGCGGTGCTGCAGCCAGCTCATGCGGCGGCGCTGGCTGCCGCCCTGGAGCGGACGGGCGCGGCGTTCGTGTGGGCGGTAGGTCCGGCTGTGACACTCCCGGACGGGTTCGAGGAGCGTGTTGCGTCTGGCGGCAGGGGCATGGTCATCCGAGGATGGGCGCCGCAGGTGGCCGCGCTACGGCACCGGGCGGTGGGTTGGTTCGTGACGCACTGTGGGTGGAACTCGGTGCTGGAGTCCGTGGCGGCCGGGGTGACCATTCTGGCGTGGCCGATGACTGCCGACCAGTTTGTGAACGCCCGGCTTCTCGTGGACGAGCTGCGCGCCGCCGTGCCGGTGTGTTGGGGCGGCGTTGCCACGGCGCCAAGCGCCGACGAGCTGGTTTGCGTGCTCAAGTCGACAGTGGTGGGGAAGGGGCGGGACGGGGAGTGGGGTGATGTGGCCGCACGGACCAAGGAGCTAGCCGAGGAAGCGGGCGCGGCGGTGCGTGAAGGTGGCAGCTCGTGGCAGGAGGTGGAGGAGCTGGCACGGGAGCTCCGCGAGATCGGGAGGTAGCTTTTCGTTTCGAGAGAGACATATATTAGGTGGTGAAGCTAAGCGGCATCAAAAACTTGGAATAAACGGCTCAAACTTGGGGTGTGTTCATTCCTGCTTACAATTAATGATTCGTATATGTATATCCACGATGTGTTACAACTTACAAGTCCCCGACTAGATGGATATATCTGAGCTCTTCTTGATGACTGCCGGAATGTTCGGTTGGGGGTTTAAATATCTTCAAGCTTTTGCAGATGTGATCGCACAGCTCCCCCTCACAGATCACCTTCAACCTTCCATGTTACACCTGTCCGCCACTACAAGCAAATCGATCGCTGCCCCGTCGCCAGTTGGTGTAGGTCAAGTGGAGCAAAGCCTTGATTAGGTGGAGATTTGTTACTGAGACTAAGATGCTCTCTCTGATCCAATGCTGATCATAAAGCAGAGTGTTCAGAGTGAAAGAAACTAAATGTGAGCCCTGTAAAGTTGCTTCTCTATAACTCTTTGGTTATCTCTGTCAGCTAAACTGGTGTGTTTGCCTGCATGATGCTATTTAGAGCATCTCTAACGGCCGCGCGCTAAAAGTCAGAACACAGCGCCGGGTTAGCCAGCTTTTGCGCGCGGCGGTGCGCTGGCTCCAGCGGCCGCCGCAAATTAAAGCGCGCCCGAGCCGCTCCAGCAGGCGCGCTATATTTCATTTGTTTTTTTTAATATGATTTGATGAAGATAGTTTTCTCCTACGATAGATAGTTTTCATAGTTCGTCCGACTCGGACTCTGCCTGCTTCTACGATAGTCTACTTCTACGATACAAAATAAAACGAAAATTTATAGGCGCGCCGGATGCGGTGCGTCAAATGTAGCGCGCGAGCTGCCGCCTTTTCCCGCGCGCGCGCTAGTTTCCCGCCACCGCTGGAGCACGCGAAAACGTCCCGCGTGCGCTAAAAAGCCAATTTACGGCACGGCGCGTCTTTTGGCGCGACTGTTGGAGATGCTCTTATACAAGAGTATGCAGCCCAATCCGAAAACTCTACATGATTTAATCTCTGCCTTCTTCAACTGTTTTTTCAGTCACCTTTAGCGTTTTGGGTACCGAGCGAAATTTCGTTATCTCGCGCGGTTACCGCGTTTACCGTTCCCCCTCGAGAAACACTCGTACAAGCAAAATATTTCGAATATTTTGAAAATTTTGAATTCAAACGCTCACTGTCTAGTTAAATAGACACCATCTCTTCGGTGACAACATTTAAGGTAGTGGCGTAGTGGCAAAGGCATCCTTTCCTTACCAGCTAGTCGCGGGTTCGAGTCTGCCCTCACAAATTCTTATTCTTTTTTAGGAAGCAAAAGTTCAAAAAAAGCTGCAGCATCCAGGGGTCGAACTCGGGCGTATGAGCAAGCTGAAGCTGCGGTCCACTTTGCCAGCTCGGCACAAGGAAATTACGAGCTCGGGGGCGTTGAGTAGTTCAAGCATGTAGCCTACATGATATAGGGAACAATGCTGCTGGTGGTGGTGGAAGTACTAGTAGGAGCAACAGCAGCAGCAGCAGCAACATGCTAAATAGCCATCAACCAGAGCGGCCGGACAAGCAGACTTCAACAGGGAAGTGCATTCAGATCTCCCGTCTTAATGCAAACGACACTAATCATCAGGCAGCCAAAATATCCAATTGCATATCTCAACATGAAAACAAAACATCAAAACTGTTCGCAAAAAATCATCAATCTGAATGAGTTGCCATTTTTTCTGACAAAAGGTAATATATCTACTTGAATTAGTTCAGTTGATACCTAGACAGAATCATAAGATAGGTGCAGAAATAATCAATTGATAAACAAAGTTGCATTTTCACTAACTTACACAAGCTCTGCCAAAATGAGGTCAGAAAATTATAAGCTACCAGGGCTGACAAGTTAAGGTAAATGCATTTATTCTTTTACTGTGAAATAAGATTACAAGCAGAAATAAGGTTGCATTCATTCTCTTACTGTGAAATAAGATTGCAAACAAAGTCGTTATGCATTGCAGAGAATGAAGGTGAAGCTTCATTGAACTGGCAGAGGGATCAACTCCACAGGCAACCACGACTTACCACTGGCTGTTTCTAAACTTTCCCGTGACGATGATGCATGTCAAGAGCAGCAGCCAGTGCTAGGCAAACATGAACAAGAGTAAACTGTAGGTTTACCAGGGATTTTCTC
The DNA here is from genome assembly GCF_018294505.1 of Triticum aestivum. Lineage (NCBI taxonomy): Eukaryota > Viridiplantae > Streptophyta > Magnoliopsida > Poales > Poaceae > Triticum > Triticum aestivum. The sequence goes on along the minus strand of NC_057814.1, from coordinate 2,337,534 downwards.
TAAACTGGAAATCAACAAGGCAGGAGTGTAAGCACCAGCAAATGGAGCCACATGATTCAAGCAGATTCCAAAGTACACAGGCAAATACTTCAGCCGACAAAAGAGCCAAATCTTGAAGGAAGCACAAGGGTGATTTTAAGGCTAGTGACTCTGAGTAGAGAGGAGCATAGGGTAGAAATAGTTGTGTGTTTCTCTTCTCAAGATCAAGGACACATCCAACTTTCTGATGCCGCATATCATATGCTACCAAGGTACTCCCTCTGTAAACTAATATAAGAGCGTTTAGATCACTACTTCAGTATTCTAAACGCTCTTATATATTAGTTTACGGAGGGAGTATCACCTAAACATGAGACGAGGAAAATGGTGTCGCAATCTGGATGAATCTCTTCCGCCCTGTACTGCTTCCCAGGCAGGCTCATAAGCTTAGCGAAGCCCGCAGTATGCTTCAGGACCAATTCTTTACTATCGTAATCCTTGAGGCACCAGAGTTCTAACCCACAGATTTTATTGTTATCATCGCGGGAAGCTACAGCGTAGTGTAAGCACCCCTGCAACGATCCAATTGTACCAAACCTTCGGCCGAACGGCAAACTGATGGTCTTCCACACTTTGCCCTCCATGTCCACCCCCAGCAACAGATGACCGCCATTGCGTTTAAGGCTACCCATCAGGTAGAGCATGCCGCCAACATAGATGCATCTACTCCCGAAGAATAGCTTAACTTTCTCAGCCATCTCACAATCCCTATGAGTCCAGGCTCGTGTCCGCGACGAGTAAATGTACACTCCTGTGACGTAGGGTTCCTGAACGGTCTGCTCAAAATGAAGAACGTGAAAATGGGATGATTCGGCGGGATCGAAAGCCAGGCCTGTGGTACGGCTATGTATGTTGGCCGTCACCGGATCGAGAGCCAGGCCTATGGTACGGCTATATCTTTTGGAGGGCAGCCGGGGCAGCTCCACCCACCTCCGTGTGATGGGATTGCACACGACAAAACGGAAATCATCCTCTTTCGAACGGGCGACCTTGCTTTTCTTGTAGCTGCGGTAGAGAAGGAGGCCATTGCAGGCATGCACGTGGATCATGCCCTCGTCCTTGCTATGGTGCAGGTAAGGGAGGGAGAGGTCGAACGGGGCTGCTGCGCCGTCGCCGGAGACGCTGGCGAAGTGGTGGCCATGCCCGCTCTTGTGGACGGTCATGTAGAGGAAGCCAGCGAGGGTCTGGGGCAGCTTCTTGTGGTTGGCGGGGTCGGCGATGAGGTCGCGCCAGGGCACGGAGACGCACTTGAAGCGGTGGACAGACCTGGCCGGGAGGCGGGACAGAATCTCTAGGATGAGATCGTCCGTCAACGCCGTCGCCCCCGGATGGTCGTCCAGCCTTGGCTTCGTGTTCCTCTCCTTGTCCGCCTCCATGGAGATGAATCTGGAGTGGTGCGTAGGTAGGGGACAGGTCGGGTCAGTCGAGGTCAGGCCGGGTCGATCTGCAGATGGGGAGAAGAAATCATCGATCTGCAGATGGGATGGGGAGAGGAAAATCTCTCGGTGCTGCGTTATGGGTACGTGGACGTACGGGTCGATCTGCAGATGGAGAAAGAGGAGATCGTCGATCTGGCTATAAGGAAAATCGATCCGCCGGTGATGGGTACCTCGACGACGACAGCAACGGTTAAAGCGAACGCCGGCGGCGGCGCTTAGGTTCTCGGGGGACAGTCAAGGAAAATTAGACCTTGAAAATTCTTCTTTTTTCTTGTGCGAAAGGGTCGGTCCTTATATACAATCAAAAGGAAAGCATATCCTTAAAAAACACACCCATATAATTACATTCAAATCTTTTAGCTTGCCGAAGTCTTCCTCCTTCTGCATCCACCGGCGGCGCACATATAGACCGGCGTTGTTCTGGAGAAGAAAAATACTGATAAGGGCCTGTAGAAACTCCGAAGACCATGAACGGCGGTCAAATCCAGATGGATCCACCAGAAACCTAAAAGGACCGGATCCCAAAAGACCTGCCGAAAACACGGCTCCACACGCCCTTCGCTGATGGTGAACACACCAACGGAACGAGGAAAGAGCAAGGAGAACATTATTCCTAGACATGGACAGCACCGCCGTCTCGCCGCCCCAAACCAAACTCGAAAACTCCCTAAAGAAAACCTGCAAAAAAGATCACCCAGGTCGTTGCATCCTAGGTCTGGATCAGAAGTCAACCTCGCCGTCGTCAAGGACCATGCACCGACTTTCTCTTCTCTGGTGACCTAGACAGGTCGTGTCGCCGTTGAAGATCATGACATTGGATCATCAAGGCCGCCGTCAACCATCACCCGTCGACAGCCGCCGCTCGACCACGCATCATCGTCGCTGTCCAGCAGCAGCCCACTGGCTTCTCAGTATCAGGCTCCCGATGAGCTGCAGCCTCCCTGCCGCCTCTGACACCGCGCGGGCTTTGCCTGGCTGCTAACCCTGCTGGCGGCGACAGAGATTGGATCACGGGTGGCAGCTAGGTCAAGTCGCCCGTGCGTTTCCTAATTGACTTTGGTTAGCCGACCTTGAAATTTCATCTAAGCATTGCTTAAATACAACTTTAGAAATTTGATTGCAAGTTCGAAGTTGTCAATATGTAGTTTGATGTTCAAACAAAATTGCTTCAAAATATCAATTTCCACGTTGGAAGTTTCTAAAATTGGACTTTAGGGGTTTGAAGCAATTCACTTGGCGTCTTGTGCGTTGGTTTTGAAGCAAAATGTTCATATAATTGTTAGAGCAATACATGTATTAACTGTGTTCCTTCTTCTATTATGAGTATAAATTTCCTAGTATCCAGATCTTTATAAATTTGTCCACATTAGTGTTTTGATTTTTGTTTATATACTTGTATAAATATCTGATTTAGTAGTGATCCATTCACGGCTTAAGTTATTGGGAATTAGCATGATCGTTATCCATTTATATGGATGGTATATGGTTGTCTCGTTTGATGTATATTTTTAATTAATACTTTGTTATTGTGCACGAACTTGATTATTATGGTGGCATAAATGTTTAAACAAACATTAATTTGTTATAAAAAATAGCAACATACAAGTAGGATTATAGTTTATGAGTATAAATCTCATGATTTTATCTCTATTAGCACACATGCCCGTGTGTTGCAACGGGAAAAAAATTGATTTGTCCACCAAAACACACATCAGCGCAGCACGGTGGCACGGAGGCACATGTCAAGGTAGAATAGAAATACATATCATGCTTTAGTGTCTAGCATGGATCTTTGATCTATTTTAAATCGAGGGAATTCACATGGTGGTTCTATTTATAACCTATTAACATAGTTTTCCAATAATATTAGGGAGCTAAAATAAATTATTTCATTATTTGGAAATTACCCATAAACACAGATGCAGTTTAAATCTCTTTCGTTTACATTTAAAAAAATTCATGCTCTATTCTCCATTACCCAAATTCAATTGATGGAGCTTTGATATTAGTCAGAGTAGTAGCCACATGCAATTTTTTAGCTCAATCAAAAAATATTTGAGGGGATGTTTTCCTTCTTG
>NC_057814.1:2318956-2333697 GCF_018294505.1 Triticum aestivum | reverse complement strand
TTCTCTTCCACTATTTTCATTTTTGAAAAATTGTGTTCAGCAATGCGTTGTGGAGTGGGCCGGCTCAATGGGCGCAACAGCCTCATAGTAGGCCGAATAGTGCAACGCACGGATGGCGTGCGACGTACGTTGGCGGGTCCTGTTCGTGGTGGACATCACGGTGGCGAGACGGGCCTCGCTGACCGATGGTTTCCTCTGGTTCCGGTGCGAGGGGAAGCGCATCGTGCTCCTCAACGAGCGCGGGGGTACTGTTGACGCGCACTTCCTTCGAGAGGGTGAGTCTATTGACATTGGGGATATTGTCTTGTTTGCCTGCCATTTTGCTAGGGTTTGGGACAAAATTCCGGTACCGATCGCCGGCGCCATTGACGAGAGCTCATCGGCGGGAGCAGCCACGGTGGTTGCGGTTAGTGGGGGCGCGCCAGTGGCGCATTGCACGGGTCGGCGTCCTCTCCCTCTGGCAGGAGGGCCAAGGCTGCTAGGGCGTGGACCGGTCCACCATGACCGCGATGCTCGATAGTGGGGGAGAATTGATCGGACCGCCATGGGTCACCTGACTCTAGGGTTTCACCGAGCGCCGCGGGTATAAAACAAACTCCAATGCCTCCTCCCCCCATTTATGATCGGATTGAGTGCCTATCTCATTTCTGGAACACGCCGTCGGGGCCAGATCTAGGGTTCCTCGGTCCTTTGCTTGGTGGGAGGGAAAGATTCGTGGCGATCCTCGCTCTTGTGCTCAAGTTGTGGCCTCTCCACATATTCCACCACCTGCGTCGATCGGTGAGAGCAAGCACACCATGAGGGAGGAGGGATTTGGTGTTGGGCGACACGGGCGAGGGGCTGGGCGTTTAGATCGCGGCCGGGGTCGCGGTCGTGTGCTCGACCACCACATCTAGAAGTGCAAGACGGAGCTGGGGAGCTCCTCAATGCAGAGGGATTTCGGATCTGGGGATGCTAGATTTGAGAAGTGGGACAAGGCGGTAGGAGGCAACCAGGCCGATCCACCTCGCCGGGAGCGGTGGGGGCGGACGAGGGGGACACGAGCATGGTACGTACATTGGAGAAGAACCCTACTCCTCCTCGTACGCGCGGCCCTCCTATTCATGCTGGTAACAATGTTCCTCGTCTTGAGCCATGTCAGATCTATAATCTGACTGGCCATGTTACTGCTAGATGTCCACAAGCTGTGTGTAATAGGTGTAAGAAAAGAGGTCATTTACATGTGATTTGCACTGAGTTTTTGCCTTGGGAGCACTCTCCTGTGATGTGTGCGTTCCAGGGCAAGGAGCAAGGGTTCTTCTATATTCCTAATTTCAGCATTGATAGGCAAGCTAGGCTTTACGATGTATGAATACCTATTCTCCTGTGCATACTCATCCTCTTGGATCATCTGCTCGTCGGCGTTGGGAGCAGGCTTTGACAACCAATCATCGTCTGCCTCCTCATCCTCCTCCACCATTTGTCCGTCTTCAGGCGAAGACCTTTTGATGGTCCTCATAAACTCCTCCACATTATTAGGTATAATTATGTGTAGAGACATACCAGGAGGATACTGCACGTATCTCACCCCCGGAATAGCTGTGAGCTCTCGTTTGACCTCTGGATCCAGCGGGCCGCGTCGAGACCCGTATGAATACCAGCGAGCTCACCGATGAGGATCTGACGACTCCATTGCCTCACGCATCGCCCAGACGAAAACCTTGATACAAGTCACCCCATTGACTGGATCTGGAATTATCCTTCGGATCTCATCCAGCCTCGCATCTATCAACAATTGCAATGCATGCTCCGCCAGAGCTTTCTGCTTGGAAACCAAGAGCAGATCTCCTTGCACTTCTCCAGTAAGACAATGTCATCGGCGGAGAACACCTCCAACAGCGTCGTCATCACCGACGGCGGCCGCGGGATTGGGGGTGGGGAAGGGGGAGGTGCAGGTGGGCTGCTCGGACCGCGGGGGATGCGAAATGAGAGAGAGGGATATTTCGTCCCCTTTTTTTAGACAAATGACCCAGCCGTCCTAAACTGCATTGTTGCCACCTTAGTAACCTAATCTAATACTAGCCGAAATACATGGACATGCAAGTATGAGGGAAACTTCCAGAAACATGCATGTATGCAAAACACAAATATGCGTATTCCGACAGACCACGTGGGGATTAACGTGCGAATACTCAAAACAAATGAACATGATAAGGGCGATGAATAACCGGAGTTTCTTGATCTGATCTTGGAGAGTGCCTCTATTTGTAAGATTTTTATGAGACCTACGATCCACAAGTGACACAAATAGAACTCCACAAGCACTCTACTAAAATTAGTTGACTTAACACTGCCTATTTTGGGGTTTCTTTTCTCTCCGCGCAAAAAGTCGCCACTACTTATCTCTTGTAGTCATCCATGATCTTTATATAGAAGTGGAGATAGTTGTCTCCTTGCAGGGAGCACCTCTATTTATAGGACTGTCAATTACAAGACCGACGACTCAATCATGTGACATGTGACACCAACCAAGCTCCACAACACTATGTACTAAGATTAACATACTCCACTATTTGAGATTTCTTTTCTCTCCAACCAAAATATCTCCACTACTTATCATTGATCTTTTGACATAGCCTTTTCTTTTGACGATCAATCAAAAAGAGAAAAGAGAAAGAGAAATCTCACAAAGTACGTGTTGGGACACGTTTTTAAGTAACCAAGAAACAAATTGGGGTTCGTGAGGGTCCGTCGGGAGTGGCGGTTGGTTACCACTCCAGCTGGAAAGGAAGCTACCGGACGCACGTCTCGAGAGATCTCCATGCATGCACGCTACCTGTCGATCGGACTTGGCGGTTACCAACCAACCGCCAAGAACCTTCCCGGCCTCTCCTCCTCACTCCCCCGCCGCCTATTTCACCACTCCCCCTCTCGCCGGCGCCGCCGCCCAATCCGCCCCACCACTCGCCACCGCCGCCCCTGCCAACTGCAGTGCCGATGCGCTGCTGGTAGATGAATGTGGAGTGCCTTCACTCTCCGCACGCTCCATCGTAATGGCAGACCACCACCAGCAGCAGCAGCAGCCCCCGTCGTCCGCCTGCACCAACTGCGGCACCGAGCGCGCCGTCGTCTACTGCTCCGCCCACGGCGCCCGGCTCTGCCTCGAGTGCGACGGCGCCGTGCACGGCGTCAACCAGGTCACGTCCCTCCACCCGCGCGCCCCGATCTGCGACGCCTGCGGCGTCGCCCACGCCGCGATCCGCTGCCAGATGGCCGGCAACCGGTCCGCGCTCTGCGGCGCCTGCGCCGACCGCCTGGCCGCGCCGGACGGCGCCCCCATCGTGGAGGAGTACACCGGGTGCCCCTCGCCCGCCGAGATGCTCCGCATCCTCTCCGTCGAGGCCCCCTCGTCGCAGGAGGACTTCGACGCCTGGCTCGCCGAGAAACTGCCCGAAATCATGCAGGAGGTTCAGGTACCTCAACATCTAATACTGTGCTTGGTTAATTTGCAAATTTCACTCCTCCTTTTTTGCTGCAATTGAGAGACACACTCACTCTCCCTGATGATCTTGTCTTGTGTGCCAATTCTTACATGGACAGTTTGATTGCGTGATACATTCTATTCTTGTGTGTGATCCACTGACTAAATTCAGTGGGTAGCTGCTATGTATCGATCAAGGGAGAATGATCACAATCACATACAAAGTGAGTGAGAGTGAGTGGGTGAGAATGATGACAATATATGGAGTGGGGAGTGTGCTATCTGTCTGTGATGTAAAACAATAATAAGGAAGATCTCTTTCGTGATACATGGATGTAATGGTGGATCGATGATTAATGATGGGTACCATGCATATTCAGTTCTCCTCTGAAAGATTGCTCAGTTTTTGTGGTGCCAAGCTTGGATCTTTGTCTGACTGATATGACTGAGATTATCTTCTAATCGCTATTTAACGCATATGTTGGTTAGTTTGACTGTATAAACCACACAAAAGAGCCAAAAAAACTAGATAAAAATGCAGACACATATGCTACAGAACCAGTGAGAAGCCTGAACAACAAAAAGCACGCCTGAAGGGGTTTTTTTTTTTTACAAAATGTGGTAATTTGAGCATGAAAAATGTGCTGTTGCAGTCTAGCTCTTTCAAGGAAAACAGGGGACTGCTACATACTTCATATGGGCGGAGGCTAATTGTCAATCTTCCAATTCAGGAATCTGAAAATAACTTTCATTTAGTAATGGAGTATATGATAGAGAAATTATGCCTTTCCCTAATTGAGAAAATTGTACAGGCATAACTGAATCAACTAAAAACCTTCCATCATTTCTAGCACACAATTAAAGCCAACAATGCTTGCCAAGATAGCTTTCGCTGCCTCGAGGAATTGACGGCTAATTACGATTGAATATCTCTTTCTTACCTCTTAACTAGGATGGCGCATGAGTACTCATTCTGTTAATTTGTCGTGCACTCTCTCAATACATTCATGCAGGATGGACCTCAGATATGCGATGCCAGTGGAACAACAACAACAATAGTAGGAGATCAAAGAGGCACCAGCAGCAGCAGCTTCGGCTGTGATGATTGGAGCAATGCCTGCTCAACTTCTGGGCTTGAGAATACTAATGGAGTATTTGTTGGAAATCACTCAGCTGGGCCTTCACTCCCTTTTGAGGTACATATACACATACAGACCACTCACTCCCTCATGCAATCGCAGTGCTAATTAGCACAATTAATTATTTGCAACCCAGTTATTATTCGACGATCACAATAACATTGCGAACTTGGTTTAATTTCTTCACAGCAACAGCAGCACCTGCCACCATCGATCTGCCAATTCCTCTCATCATCATACTCATGTTATAATCCATCCTCCTCATCATGCCAGCCGGTCATGACATCGACTACTCTTCTCCAATCCATGGGAGGCAACGATCACCATCCGTCTTATCTCCTCGATGGCTTCCCTACTTTCTGCCCTTCCATGCCCCTAATGTCGCCACCGCCACCACCGGAGAACGGCACCAGCTGTCATGACGCCAACCAGCCATCGCAGATGCTGGCCACGGATGAGCAAGCGGCGGCGGCTCATCACCAGCAAGATCCAAGCACCATTGCTAAGAAGCGAGAGGAAAGGGACAGGGCCAAGCAAAGGTACAACGAGAAGAAGAAGAACAGAAAGTAAGTCTGAATTATTATTTTCAATTGACAACTCTTTAATATGCAGATGTTTTTTTTCAGTTGATTCGAGTTTGGGTTTCAAATTTGAATTTTGATGAATTTTGCAGGTTCTGCAAGCAGATCATGTATGCCTCCCGCAAAGCGAGGGCAGACACGCGGAAGCGGGTCAAGGGCAGATTCGCAAAGGCTAGCAATGAACACCAACACATACTACACTCAGATGCAGGATAAATTCACGAGCGATTAGGTCGATTTTTTCGTTCTTTTTCTCTTTTTTCCATTCGTTTTACATATAGACAGTGCATATATACACAAAAAAGCAAACATTTTTTGTAGTTACATCTTCATTTTTGTCGATGTAAAGTCGATCATGCCTAGGTAGACCACTCTTCTCCACACCACACAAATACATTATACATAGCTCTAAATTTGTGGAGAAGGCTGTTGCACCTTAGATCTTAGCCCTTTTCTCAGTTTTTTTTTTGGCATTTCTTCTTTCCTTTTTGATAGTTTTGTGCTCATTCTTTTTACATAGATAGTTTTGGGACACATTCTTCTTAGGGAGGTACTTATAGGAACTGGTACCAAGGTGTAATAATTCAGCCCTTGTCTATGTGTACATTCATTATTCTATCTTTGGCCTGAATAAATAGAATAATGGATTTTCATGTGTTTGTCAATACTATCTGATTTTGGTGAATGTATTCTCTGAAAGTACTGTTTCTTGAAAAAGAGAGACAAATGACTCACCTAAAAGTACTGCAGTCTCTATTACTATCAATCGATTTTGTTATTTTGCCCAGAACTCCACAAATGTCATTTCGATCTGAAATTTTGCAGGCAATTAGAACATTCATCAATGTTCATCACAAAAAAATCAGTTTTTTTTACTATTTTTTTCGATTTTACTGTTCATGCAGGAGCATATGAGCTCGGGATCAAAAGAGCACTTTTGCTCTTCTCTATACTACTTAACAATAACCTAAGGTTTTATCTTTCACTTGGTTTTCGCCCCACCACCCCTTCGTCCAACCTCCAACCCCCCATTGATTTTTCCTGGTTTTTCATCCCTGCTGGTTTTCATCAAACCAATATTTGATAAACCAATAAACCAAATCAATCTATGGTATGGCAATAAATTCACGGTCAGTAAATAAATTGTTTCTTATGGTAAAACCTGGTACATGCTAGACATCTTTGGTAACCCAATAAATTATAAAATAAATGTTAATAAATCTCTTATATTTGATAACCCAATAAAGCAGAATAATCATGGACACATACCTATTTTATCAGTTTAATAAGTAGCTGGAAAAATCTATATTTTATAACCAAAACCTAATCTTATTTTCTCTATTTGCTTTGCATCGAGATTTGTCCCATATGGTCCTCTTTTTATGTCGATAAATACTTGCCCCCCATGGCAACGCATGGGCACATACCTAGTGCGAAACAAACAAACATATATGAATTTATCTTTTCACAAATGTTTGTATTCTAAAGGTTTAAGAGAACTAAAGAAACAAAATAGGGGGAAAATATACTCATTTGTTATTTGTTATAAAGAAGGCAATTTTTGTGTGTAATTGTGGCCATTTTTCTTGCTATTTTAAAATTGTGTTCCATAAGATGAAATTGGGTCAACATTTATGACCCAGAACAAAAAATAATATTGGCCATAAAGTATTTGCTGGAGGCAGGATTAATTAAATTTTAATATTAGGGAGAGCCCGTTGGACCAAAAATCTGAAGAAAAAAATGTACTGCACACATGTATATCAGGAGCAAATTAATTAAACTTGTACCCCAGTGTACTGAGCCAGTGAACTAAATGGGCTTAGTTGTTAACTGTATGTGTCACTCCATCAGTGAGAAAATCCAGTTAACTGACTGGTATAGTTTTGAACCTTCTTGCCTGCCTTCAGTTCATACCTTCAGTTAGCTTAGTGAGTTGTGGTTTGTTTTAAAACTGGGATGTCAACAGATAACTTAGCTGCTACTTAAGGCATTAGGCTAATGGATCGCTTAAATCTTTGTAATCAATCTTCACATACCTCACACGATTTTAGCTAAAGCAGAGTGTTAACTTCTCAGCAGTTAGTTGCAGCCTTAAGGTAGAAATCTGATTGTTTACTTAAACATCCTCTGATGGTTACAACCCATCCCGTTGAAACGAAATCTTGCTCACCAAATTGAGTGAGGAACAACTGGACCCATGCCTCAATTTAATATGTATTATCGTGAGCATCTAACTTCAGCATATAAACTTGCCACTGAAGTGTATTGAACAAATGAGCATGATTAGCATATAAACTTTCCACTGAAGTGTATTGAACAAAAGTGCATCCCAAATTCTGAAGGAGGGAATTGCAAATCACAATATTTAGTCAACAAATTCTGAAGGAGAGAGAAGATTTCTGCCAGAGACATACCACTCGCTCATGGCGGGCGTTGATGTGGGGAAAGAACGGGGGAGTGTCCGGTGCAGCAAGTGCAGACAGCGACTAGCTCGTCCGTGCGGCAATGGCAGGCGGTGGCTGGATCATTGGTGCGACAATGGCGGGCGGAGGCTGGCTCGTCGACGCAGCAAGGGCGCCCGGCGGCGAGGCGAGAGGCTGAAGGGATCCTAAAGATGGCATCGAGACAGACCACCCGCCGGATCTAACCACCCTCGCCGGACAGTCGTCGTGGCACTGGTGGCTGCGGCAACGGTCGATGGGATCTGGAGAATGTGAGAATCGGGAAAAAGGAAGTCTCCACCCGGGAAGGAAAGAGGGGGGAGGGGGAAGGAAGGGGGAATCCTATTCCCTTTCTTTGCTTTCCTCCTTCCCCTTTCCTTCTCCACTTTGGCCGGCCCATATGGGGGGGGCGCCAGCCCCTTGTGGCTGGTGCGTTTCCCCTCTTGGCCCATAAGGCCCATATCTTTTGCCGGGGGTGCCCGGAACCCCTTCCGGTGACCCGATATGTACCCGGTACCCTCCGGAACACTTCCGGTGTCCGAATACCATCATCCTATATGTCCATCTTTACCTCTCGACCATTTCGAGACTCCTCGTCATGTCTGTGATCTCATCCGGTACTCCGAACAACATTCGGTCACCAAATCACATAACTCATATAATTTTATATCATCATCAAACGTTAAGCGTGCGGACCCTACGGGTTCGAGAACTATGTAGACATGACCGAGACACCTCTCCGGTCAATAACCAATAGCGGAACCTGGATGCTCATATTGGCTCCTACATATGCTACGAAGATCTTTATCGGTCGAACCGTTATGACAACATACGTAATTCCCTTTGTCCATCGGTATGTTACTTGCCCGAGATTCGATCGTTGGTATGTTCATACCTAGTTCAATCTCATTACCGGCAAGTCTCTTTACTCATTCCGTAATACATCATCTCGTGACTAACTCCTTAGGCGTTTGCTTGCAAGCTTATGATGTGTATTACCGAGAGGGCCCAGAGATACCTCTCTGATACTCGGAGTGACAAATCCTAATCTTGATCTATGCCAACTCAACAGAACCTTCGGAGATACTTGTAGAGCATCTTTATAACCACCCAGTTACGTTGTGACGTTTGATAGCACATAAGGCATTCCTCCGGTATCCGGGAGTTGTATAATCTCATAGTCGAAGGAATATGTATTTGACATGAAGAAAGCAATAGCAATAAAACTGAACGATCATTATGCTAAACTAACAGATGGGTCTTGTCCATCACATCATTCTCCTAATGACAACTCATGTCCATGGTTAGGAAACCTTAACCATCTTTTATCAACGAGCTAGTCTAGTAGAAGCTTACTAGGGACACTATGTTTGTTTATGTATTCACACATGTATTAAGGTTTCTGATCAATACAATTCTAGCATGAATAATAAACCTTTATCATGAATAAGGAAATATAAAATAACAACTTTATTATTGCCTCTAGGGCATATTTCCTTCAGTCTCCCACTTGCACTAGAGTCAGTAATCTAGATTACATAGTAATGAATCTAACACCCATGGAGTCTTGGTGCTAATCATGTTTTGCTCTTGGAAGAGGCTTAGTCAATGGGTCTGCCACATTCAGATCCGTATGTATCTTCCAAATTTCTATGTCTCCATCCTTGACTTGTTCACGAATGGAGTTGAAGCGTCTCTTGATGTGTTTGGTTCTTTTGTGAAACCTGGATTCATTCGCCAAGGCAATTGCTCTAGTGTTGTCACAAAAGATTTTTATTGGACCCGATGCACTAGGTATTACACCCAGATCGGATATGAACTCCTTGATCCAGACTCCTTCATTTGCTGCTTCCAAAGCAGCTATGTACTTCGCTTCACACATAGATCCCGCCACAACGCTCTACTTGGAACTACACCAACTGACAGCTTCACCATTTAATATAAATACGTATCCTGTTTGTGACTTAGAGTCATCAGGATTAGTGTCAAAGCTAGCATCGACGTAACCATTTACGACGAGCTCTTTGTCACCTCCATAAACGAGAAACATATCCTTGGTCCTTTTTAGGTACTTTAGGATGTTCTTGACCGCTGTCCAGTGATCCACTCCTGGATTACTTTGGTACCTCCCTGCCAGACTTATGGCAAGGCACACATCAGGTCTGGTACACAGCATAGCATACATGGTAGAACCTATAGCTGAGGCATAGGGAATGACTTTCATTTTCTCTCTATCTTCTATATTGGTCGGGCTTTGAGTCTGACTCAATTTAACACCTTGCAATACAGGCAAGAACCCTTTCTTTGACTGATCCATTTTGAACTTCTTCAAACCTTTTTCAAGGTATGTGCTTTGTGAAAGTCCTATTAAGCGTCTTGATTTATCTCTATAGATCTTGATGCCCAATATATAAGCAGCTTCACCGAGGTCTTTCATTGAAAAACTCTTATTCAAGTATCCTTTTATGCTATCCAGAAATTCTACATCATTTCCAATCAACAATATGTCATCCACATATAATCTTAGAAATGCTATAGAGCTCCCACTCACTTTCTTGTAAATACAGGCTTCTCTGAAAGTCTGTATAAAACCATATGCTTTGATCACCTCATCAAAGCGTATATTCCAACTCCGAGATGCTTGCACCAGTCCATAGATGGATCGCTGGAGCTTGCACACTTTGTTAGCACCTTAAGGATCGACAAAACCTTCTGGTTGCATCATATAGAACTCTTCTTTAAGAAATCCATTAAGGAATGAAGTTTTGACGTCCATTTGCCAGATTTCATAATCATAAAATGCGGCAATTGCTAACATGATTCGGACAGAGTTAAGCATCGCTACGGGTGAGAAAGTCTCATCGTAGTCAACTCCTTGAACTTGTCGAAAACCTTTCGCGACAAGTCGAGCTTTGTAGACAGTAACATTACCATCAGCGTCAGTCTTCTTCTTGAAGATCCATTTATTCTCTATGGCTTGCCGATCATCGGGCAAGTCCACCAAAGTCCACACTTTGTTATCATACATGGATCCTATCTCAGATTTCATGGCCTCGAGCCATCTGTCAGAATCTGGGCTCATCATAGCTTCTTCATAGTCCATAGGATCGTCATGGTCTAGTAACATGACTTCCAGGACAGGATTACCGTACCACTCTGGTGCGGAACGTGCTCTGTTCGACCTACGTGGTCCAGTAGTAACTTGGCCTGAAGTTTCATGATCCTCATCATTAGCTTCCTCACTAGTTGGTGTAGGCATCACGGGAACGGATTTCACTGATGTGCTACTTTTCAATTCGAGAGAAGGTACAATTACCTCATCAAGTTCTACTTTCCTCCCACTCACTTCTTTCGAGAGAAACTCCTTCTCTAGAAATGTTCCATTCTTGGCAACAAAAATCTTGCCTTCGGATCTGTGGTAGAAGGTGTACCCAATTGTTTCCTTAGAGTATCCTATGAAGATGCACTTCTCCGATTTGGGTTCGAGCTTATCAGGCTAAAGCCTTTTGACATAAGTGTCGCAACCCCAAACTTTAAGAAACGACAGCTTAGGTTTCTTGCCAAACCACAGTTCATACGGTGTCGTCTCAACGGATTTAGACGGTGCCCTATTTAACGTGAATGCAGCTGTCTCTAATGCATAACCCCAAAACGATAGTGGTAAATCGGTAAGAGACATCATAGATCGCACCATATCTAATAAAGTACGGGTACGACGTTCGGATACACCATTACGCTGTGGTGTTCCATGTGGCGTGAGTTGTGAAACTATTCCACATTGTTTTAAATGAAGGCCAAACTCGTAACTCAAATATTCACCTCCACGATCAGATCGTAGAAATTTTATTTTCTTGTTACGATGATTCTCCACTTCACTCTGAAATTCCTTGAACTTTTCAAATGTTTCAGACTTGTGTTTCATTAAGTAGATATACCCATATCTGCTAAAATCATTTGTGAAGGTCAGAAAATAACGATACCCGCCACGTGCCTCAACACTCCTCGGACCGCATACATCGGTATGTATTATTTTCAATAAGTCATTGGCTCGCTCCATTGTTCCGGAGAACGGAGTTTTAGTCATCTTGCCCATGAGACATGGTTCACAAGTATCGAATGATTCATAATCAAGTGATTCCAAAAGTCCATCTGCATGGAGTTTCTTCATGCGCTTTACACCAATATGACCTAAACGGCAGTGCCACAAATATGTTGCACTATCATTATCAACTTTGCATCTTTTGGCATCAATATTATGAATATGTGTATCACCACAATCGAGATTCAATAGAAATAGACCACTCTTCAAGGGTGCATGACCATAAAAGATATTACTCATATAAATAGAACAACCATTATTCTCTGATTTAAATGAATAACCGTCTCGCACTAAACAAGATCCAGATATAATGTGCATGCTCAACGCTGGCACCAAATAACAATTATTTAGGTCTAAAAGTAATCCCGAAGGTAGATGTAGAGGTAGCGTGCCAACGGCGATCACATCGACCTTAGAACCATTCCCGACGCGCATCGTCACCTCGTCCTTAGCCAATCTTCGTTTAATTCGTAGCTCCTGTTTCGAGTTACAAATATGAGCAACCGAACCATTATCAAATACACAGGTGCTACTATGAGCATTAGTAAGGTACACATCAATAACATGTATATCAAATATACCTTTGTTCACTTTGCCATCCTTCTTATCCGCCAAATACTTGGGGAAGTACCTGTTCCAGTGACCAGTCCCTTTGCAGTAGAAGCACTCAGTTTCAGGCTTGGGTCCAGCTTTGGGCTTCTTACCAGGAGTGGCAACTTGCTTGCCATTCTTCTTGAAGTTCCCCTTCTTTCCCTTGCCCTTTTTCTTGAAACTAGTGGTCTTTTTTACCATCAACACTTGATGCTCCTTCTTGATTTCTACCTCCGCAGCTTTGAGCATTGCGAAGAGCTCGGGAATTGTCTTCTCCATCCCTTGCATATTATAGTTCATCACGAAGCCTTTGTAGCTTGGTGGCAATGATTGAAGAACTCTGTCAATAACACTATCATCTGGAAGATTAACTCCCAGCTGAGTCAAGTGATTATGATACCCAGACATTTTGAGTATGTGTTCACTGACAGAACTGTTCTCCTCCATCTTGCAGCTATAGAACTTATTGGAGACTTCATATCTCTCAACTCGGGCATTTGCTTGAAATATTAACTTCAACTCCTGGAACATCTCATATGCTCCATAACGTTCAAAACGTCTTTGAAGTCCCGATTCTAACCCATAAAGCAGGGCACACTGAACTATCAAGTAGTCATCAGATCAAGCTTGCCAGACGTTCAAAACATCAGCATCTGCTCCTGCAGCGGGCCTTTCACCTAGCGGTGCATCAAGGACATAATTCTTCTGTGCAGCAATGAGGATAATCCTCAAATTATGGACCCAGTCCGTGTAGTTGCTACCATCATCTTTCAACTTAGCTTTCTCTAGGAACGCATTAAAATTCAGGGGAACGGTAGCACGGGCCATTGATCTACAATATAGATATGCAAATACTATCAGGACTAAGTTCAAGATAAATTAAGTTCAATGAATCAAATTACTTAAGAACTCCCACTTAGATAGACATCCCTCAAGTCATCTAAATGATACGTGATCCAAATCAACTAATCCATGTTCGATCATCACATGAGATGGAGTAGTCATCAATGGTGAACATCTCTATGTTGATCATATCTACTATATGATTCACGTTTGACCTTTCGGTCTCGAGTGTTCCGAGGCCATGTCTGTACATGCTAAGCTCGTCAAGTTTAACCCAAGTATTCTACATGTGCAAAATTGTCTTGCACCCGTCGTATGTGAACGTAGAGTCTATCACACCCGATCATCACGTGGTGTCTCAACACGACAAACTGTAGCAACGGTGCATACTCAGGGAGAACACTTTTACCTTGAAATTTAGTTAAGGGGTCATCTTATAATGCTACCACCATACTAAGCAAAATAAGATGCATAAAAGATAAACATCACATGCAATCAAAATATATGACATGATATGGCCATCTTCTTCTTGTGCTTTTGGTCTCCATCTCCAAAGCATCGTCATGATCTCCATAGTCACCGGCTCGACACCTTGATCTCCGTCGTTGCGTCGTGGTCGTCTTGCCAACTATTGCTTCTACAACTATCGCTAACGCATAGTGATAAAGTAAAGCAATTACATGGCGTTTTCATTTCATACAATAAAGAGACAACCATAAGGATCCTGTCGGTTGCCGATAACTTTTACAAAACATGATCATTTCATACAATAATGTATATCACATCATGTCTTGACCATATCACATCATAACATGCCCTGCAAAAACAAGTTAGACGTCCTCTACTTTGTTATTGCAAGTTTTACGTGGCTGCTACGGCCTTCTAGAAAGAACCGTTCTTACCTACGCATAAAACCACAACGATGTTTCGTCAAGTTTGTTGTATTAACCTTCTTCAAGGACCGGCTGCAGTCAAATTCGATTCAACTAAAGTAGGAGAAACAGACACCCGCCAGCCACCTTTATGCAAAACTAGTTGCATGTCAGTCGGTGGAACCGGTCTCATGTGCGTGGACATGTAAGATTGGTCCGGGCCGCTTCATCCTACAATACCGCCGAATCAAAATAAGACGTTGGTGGTAAGTAGTATGACTATCACCGCCCACAACTCTTTGTGTTCTACTCGTGCATATCATCTACACATAGACCTGGCTCATGATGCCACTATTGGGAATCGTTGCATGAAAAAACAAAAAAAACTATGCACCCTCCTAGACCGTAAGCAGAAGCGTTTAACAACGCGGTTGATGTACTCGAACTTCTTCTAGCTCCGACCGATCAAGTACCGAACGTACGACACCTCCGAGTTCTGCACACGTTCAGCTCGGTGACGTCCCTCTCCTTCTTGATCCAGTAAGACATCGAGGTAGTAGACGAGTTCCCATCAGCACGACGGCGTGGTGACGGTGATGGTGAAGTGATCCTCGCAGGGCTTCGCCTAAGCACTACGAAGATATGACCGGGGGTGTAAACGGTGGAGGGGGCGCTGCACACGTCTAGGCAATTGTCTGGTGTGTGCTAGGGG
>NC_057814.1:2293348-2318806 GCF_018294505.1 Triticum aestivum | reverse complement strand
TACATAAACACTATTCTGATCACGGGATCAGAATAATATTCTGATCACAATCTGAACTGCCTGAGTAACGCGCCTGAACTTCCTCTGTACGAACCCGACCTTCGGGCTATCTTCGCAACCATGTCTCTCCGCGCGAATTATTCTGGTTAGTCGTGTTCTATGTGATGTAAGTGTAATCTGCAAACGATTTTTAGCAACTAAATACCTATTTTAAATAGGAATCTTGCTCATAAACGGATTTTGCACTCGGGTCGTGATGAACTCGCGTTTTCTGCAATTTTACTGCCTGAGTTGTTCGACCTGAACTTCCCCTTGTGCTAGGTTGAACTTCCGCCAACTTTGCCCAAATGGGGCTTGCTATATACCGTTGGAAAGCTATGGAAACGAGTATCATGACCCAAGTTAACTTTTTGGCAAAATGTAAGCGGTTTAAGAGCAGTTTTGAAAACCGTTTTTTCTTTACACAAAAAACGTGAATCGTAATTTCAATCGCATTTCTAAACCATTTCTTGGAATGAGGCAAATAATTTGGCGTTGGAAAGCTGCTGCAAAATCGCTCCTTCCACATGTTGAAAGTTTTCTCTAATTCCTTATGGTTAAAGCGTAATTTGGAAAATCGTAAAATTTCGCAAACTGAATAGCCGAGTTGGTATTTTCGATGACATTTCTAAACGGCTAATCCAATGGAGGCAAATGATATGGCGTTGGAAAGCTTATGAAAATGCGCCACTTCTTCATGTTTTAATTTTTTCTAATTTTAAACGGTTTAAAAGTAATTTAGAAAACGTTGCAAGTTCCACCGAGTTTGTATTTTCAAGCTAATTTTTTAACTGTAAGTCCGAATGCAGCAAATGATATGGTATTGGAAAGCTTGAGGAGATGTGAACCTTTTTGTATGTATTGTTTCTCCTAATTCCTTAAGGTTTTAAGTCAATTTCGAAAATTGCCGAAAACATATTTTCGCCATAATTTCTACAAACTTTCTCGGAATGGGGCAAATAATATACCGTTGAAAAGCTACGGAAAATGCGAAACTTTTTCATGTTGACGGTTTTCTCTGATTCCTAGACGTTTTTAAGTAATTTCAAAAACGGCAAGATCATTCGTTCTGCCTTTATCGCAAAACAGATTCTTCGAAAATGCACCGCGTGAAGAACTTGAACTTCTCGGCATGTCTACTTGAACTTCACTCTGTTTTTCACGTGTTTTTTTGCTTGTAGATCTCCATCCACTGCTTGTAGCTCTCCATCCACTCACCGGAATTGAGCAAGTGATATACTGATGGAAAGCTGCTGTAGACACGCAACTTTCCAGTGTTGATCATTTTTTCATACTCGCGACGGTTTTAAAAAATTCCATGTGAAATTCATTCAGTGTAGTAGTTGAACTTCCTGTTGTTTTCACGTTGAACTTCTGTGATGTATTTTCGTTTGTAATTTTTCTCATCCATTCGTTAGTGTTACACAAATGATTTTCCTTTTGTACAAACCCTTCTCACAATAATTTTTTTAACTTTCTCCGACCGAGGACTTGAACTTACACAAATGATATTCCTGTCGTTTTGAAGTAAATTAGAAAATGACAAGATCATGATTTCTGCCTTCATCGCGAATGGAAATGGACTGCGTGAAGTAGTTGAACTTCTCGGGCATGTCTGTTTGAACTTCACTCTGTTTTTGACGTGCTATTTTTTGACGTGTTGTTTTTCGCACTGCGTGAAGTAGTTGAACTTCTGGGGCATGTCTGTTTGAACTTCACTCTGTTTCACTTTATTTGTATTTTTCTTATATCAAATACACACCATGTAGTACGTGAACTTTCGGTTGTTGTCACTTTTGAACTTCTCTCTGGTTTGAGAGAATTATTTTAAAACACAAAAAGCAACATATTTTTTCATGTATTTTGGACATCTAAATACATTGTGAACCTCTCTCAAAAGAATTTTTTGAACTTTTCCTCGCCGAGCAATTGAACTTCTAGCAACCATTCTTTTCGTTTATGAGTTGTCTTTAAAAGTGCAAAAAATGGTGCTGTGCTTTTTATTTTTTTCAACAGATAAATCCTAGGTTTTAATAGACTCCAAACTTCTCTATTATTTCAATTTGAACTTCATCATTTTTATATTTTGAGTAAAGAATTGTATTCGATATTTATACGGACAAAATCTTAGTTTTGTAATAAACATTATACAAATTCTTCGTTATTTCGAACTGAACTTCTTGGTTTATCCGATAGCAATGGGAAAAATTTAAGTTTTTTTGATAAATATTAAACTGCTCCATTTTTTAAATTGAACTTCTTGGTTTATTATTTACTATCAAGGAAAATCTAATTATTTTCATATACATTGAATTATTGTATTTTTTTAAATTGAACTTCTTGGTTTTTTCAATTTGTACTTCTTGGTGTTATTCATTTGTAACGGGAAAAAAATGCTAATTTTGTAATAAACATCGTACAACTTCTTGGATATTTTGGAACTGAATTTCTTGGTTTTTTCGTTAGTAACGGGACAAAATATGAGAAAAATCTGCATTTCTTATAGACATCGAACTTCACCATTTTTTAAATTTGAACTTCTTAGTTTTATTTGTTAGTAATGGGGGAGATCCTTTTTTGAACTTTCCCGGGCAGGTTACTTGAACTTCGAGCAACTAAATTTTTCATCAAGACAACCGTCACAAATTCGTTGCCGTTTAAGAGCAGTTTTAAAAATGGCAAAAACAACGTCATTTTTTGCCTGTTTTTTACATGTAATTGAAGGTCGATCATCTCGCACTAGAGATCTTGAACTTCACCGGGAGGAGCACGTGAACTTCTTGCAACAAACATTTTAAGCTTTTTGTTTTCTATTCTTATATTCCTATGTGAAATGCATTCAGTGTAGTAGTCAAACTTCCCGCTGTTTTCATCTTGAACTTCTGTCACGTACTTTTGTTCAACCTCTCTCACTAGAATTTTTGAACTTTCTCGGGACAAGCACTTGAACTTCTAGCAATATTTTTTTAGCATTTGCCTTTTCATTCTTTTTTTAATACAAAATGCACACCGTGTAGTACGTGAACTTCTCGCAGTTATCAATCTGAACTTCTCTCGGTTACGTGAAAATATCTGAGTTTATTTATAAACATTGAACCGCTCTACCTTTTTTATTTGAACTTCATTGTGTATTTTTATAATTGTGAAAACTGGAGTTTTTTTTAGAAACATCAGACTTCTTTGTTATTTCAAATTGAACTTATTGGTTTTTATTCTTTAGTAACTGAAAAATCCGAGGTTTTCAAATAAATATCAAACTGCTCCGCTTTTTCCAATTGAACTTCTTGCTTGTATTCATTAGCAACGAGAAAACCTGAATTTTATATATATATATTGAATTCTCAGTTTTTTAAAATTGAACTTCTTGGTTTTTATCTTTTAGTATTGGGGAAATCTTAGTTTTTTATAAATATCAAATAGCTTCTCGGTTATTCATTAGTAACGAGAAAAGTCCTACTTATGTATTAAATATCGAACCGCTCAATTATTTCAATTTGAACTTCTAGGTCTTTTTGAAAAGAGGCAAAATCGGATTTTATAAACTTTTTGAATGGCTCGGTTTTTTTTAATTTGACCTTCTTGGTATTGTAAATATTTGTACTTCTCCGTTATTTAAATTTGAACATCTAGGTTTTTATGTACAAACAGGGAAAATCTTTTTTCTCTACAAATTTTGAGCTGCTCTATTTTTCTAAATTGAACTAGTTCGTCTGGTCATTGAAATCCTAAATTTGGAATAAACGTCGAACCTCTTCGTTATTTAAATTTGAAGTTCTTTTTTTCAAATGGGAAATCTATTTGAACTTCATTATTTATTATTCTGTAGTAGCGGTTAAAAATCCGAGTTTTTAGTAAACATTAACTGCTCCGTTATAATAATTTGAACTTCTAGATTTTTTTGGAAATGCGGAAAATTCATTATTTTGTTAACTTTTTGAATTCGTATGTTAATTTAATTCAAATTTGTTGGTTTTTATCGGATTATAAAAATCTGAGTTTTTTATAAATGTGGAACTTCTTTGATATTTTAATTTGAACTTCTTAGTTTTATTCTTAGAGAAAAATATGGTTTATAAGCCGATTGTGATACTGGAACATTTTATCGTTCATGCAACCAGAAAATGCAACATTTTCTAGGAAACCCACATGGAAGGAATTATTTCGTCATGGCATTTTATTGGTTTAAGGTCCTGGCTTCTTTTGGTTTTGTCATGTTAACTTTTTGATTAGTTTCCTTTCAACTTCCAGAACACAAACAGTTTGTTAATTGAAATTTCGTATTTTTTCATGAAGTTTGGTAATTGAACTTCTGTATTTTTTTACCTTTTTTATATTGTATAATTATGTACTGAATGAAGTTTGGTAATTGAACTTCCTGTATTTTTTATGTGAATTCCGGAGATTTAACATTTCTTTTTCAAGAGACAATCCGTGAAACTTTTTCTAATGGATGATTTAACATTTCCCACTCCACACCTTTTTGCCACAGAATGTGTAATTTTTTCAGGATTGAACTATTGTACAGATCAAACAAGGGCCAAAAGGATTTTTTTTTGGTACATACCACATGATAAACAACACAACTGTTTTTAATACAAACAAGATGCATTCACATATACACAAACAAAGTATCGATCGATAGACACATGATCCATCCACAATTAACCCGTGCAAAATTTCATCAGTACAAGCAGTGGCGGAGGACGAAAACAAATTAAGGTAGGGAGCACTTTGATGAAAAACCACAGTCCATCCACATTAACATGAAAATGCCACCAAAATCACTGTATTTTCCCCACGCCGTCGGCTGGACCTGCGGCTCACTGGCCTGCAGTCTCGCTCCATATGCACGAGGTCGAGCAGCCGGTGGACGCGCCACCGGTGTGACCTGTGGCTGTGGGCATTGACCGCTGCTGTCCGTGACCCCGCGCCCCGCTCCTGCTGGGTGCTAGCCGCCGCTAGCGGCAATCGTGAGTCGTGACTTGGTGTTGTCCGTGTGGACGAAGGAACAAAGCTATTGACTCGACCGTGCTCGAGATCCTCCGGCTGGCTGGCTTTGTGTGTTGGATAGATCTTCTTGTGATGCTCACGAGTCACGACCCAACAATACAGCACTCCTCGCCCCAAAAACAAAAAGTAGTGATCAATCTGTACATAACTATGCTGCATATACGTGTACCTAAGAAGTTTTAACAGGAAATCAAGGTAGGGCGGGCGCCCACCCTCGCCCTACCGAGAGCTCCGCCTGTGAGTACAAGAGTAGCATGGGCGATGTCCGACAATGTGAGGATTCGCCAATCTGAACAGGAATAATAAGCAGTGTTGAAAATCTCTCACACTGTCCCTCACCCAAATATTTTTCCTGAACTCAAATACCTGTTGAAACTCAAATACCTGCAGAAGTATGAGCATGGAAGAAGAAGGACCTGGGCCTCGTCCGGGCGCTGCAGCAGTGGGAACCAGGTGGCTGAGCCGAACTTCTTGGGGCTGCGAAGTTGAACGGCAGGAGCTGGCAGCGGCGAAATGCGCTGAGTGCTATGGCGATGCGGCGCAACTGGGAGGAGGCGACGTGGTGGAAGGGGACTCTGGTGGCTGGAGGCAGGGCAGGGGCGCAGGGCACGGCGGGGTCGAACTGACGCGGCTGGCCAGGCCGAACTTCACAGATGCCTACCTCCATGGAGGAGGGGACGGGAGGGAGGAGGCCTCCATGGATGCGCCGTGCTCGGTGGACGGGGATGAAGGAGGAACGAGAGGGAGGAGGTTGTTCTCTGCGTCGCGCTTGGGGACGGAGGCTCGCCGGAGCAGCACCGCCGTGAGAAACCGCCAAATCCAGCGGCTAGCGCTTAGATCCGTGGCCGTCGATGGTTAATTAGTAGGTGGCCGAGGGCGACGGCGTGGGTCTGGCAGCGACATGTAGACGGCGGTGTTGGGAGCATCCTAGGGCAGAGAAGATCAGGTTGGCTGTGGGCAGGTGACCTCGCGGCGGAGGAGATGGGGGCGACACCGCGACGGAGGAGGAGGGGTGGCCTTGCGCCGGGGAAGGCGAGGGTAGCGGCGCGCCGGAGGAGGAGGGGTTGGCCTCGCGCCGGAGGAGGCGGGGGCGGCAGCGCGCCGGAGGTGGAGGGGGTGGCCTCGCGCCAGAGGAGGCGGGGGCGGTGGCGCGCCGGAGGTGGAGGGGGTGGTGGCGCGCGGGGTGGGGCGTCGGCGACAATTGGTGGAAAGCTGCGGGTCGGGGTGGGTGGGATGTGAGGCGCTGGGGTGCATGGGTTTATTTTTTTTTTCTTTTTTCTCAGCGGTTCGGCGCTTGTATTTAGTTCGAGAACGTCTTCGGACCCTACGCCGTGATCCAAATAACTATTCTGATCCTGGGTAAATTATCTGGGACACCTAGGTGCTCGGGCACCTTGCTTGTTTTAGGTAGGTATCGCTGCACAATGATTGTTTGATTTCTTTCTTAACTATTCTTCATGCAAGGCTTTCCATTCTTACATTTTGTTTCCATTTTTAAATATTAGGCATGTAAGACTTGCCATACAATAAATCGTATTATTGTTTATTTTTTCTGACCTACTATTGGTATCTAATACACGTATTTTTGTCTCCTAACTATCTAATACGGGTATCAATACTTACTAACGAAATTATGCACATAAGCGGGTATTATATACCCAATAAATTATTTTCTGAACTACTATGTTCTTTTTTTGTTTCCTAACAATTCAATATGAGTATCTAATACGCGGGTATGTATATAATAAATTATTCTATGTTCTAGCTAGTAACGAAATTATATACATACGCGGGTATGCATATACCTACTAACAAAATTATATACATACGTGGTATGCATATACCTACTAAAAAAATATTTACATACATGGGTATGCATATACCAAGTAACGAAATTATGTATGTATGTGGTTACCATGCAAAAAAGTATATGTACGAGTATGTATATACCCAATTATGTGGTGTGTATGTCTATGCCTACTACTGAAATTACGTAAAATACACGAGTATTTACATACCTAGTGACTTATTCTACGAAACAATAAGTGCTAATTTTTATTCAGTATGGTATTTTAATCTCCTTCCTTTTCTATGAGGTGACATGCATGCATGGGATGGTTAAAGAATTAAAGCCTGCCAAATTAACTAGTAATTAAGGCATTTACATTTGTTGCCAAATCAGTCGCTGAACACGATCCAACGACGGATAGGCAAGGTGCGTGGACACCTAGGTGTCCCAAACTGTCGTCTTATATATATACTAGCAAAAGAGCCCATGCGTTGCAACGGGACAGAAAACATAACACACACTCATAACTCAACAACCATCACTCAAGACCACAATAGGTCCATCTCCTTTATTTTTGCGAGGCATCATATTTGTGTTGCCGCTTATCCTTCTTCTCACCCTCGCCGGCGATGGCCTCGGTGTTTACACAAAACAACAAAAAATGTGTGTTGAATATGGTTAATCCTAAGGTGTCTCTCTCTCCCCCCCTCTCTCTCTCTCTCGCTCTCTTTCTGTCACTCTCGCGATGAGAAATTTATTGTTTTCCCTTGCGACATTTTTCAGAGGTATGTCGTGTAGTTATCGATGTTTTCTTTTCCGTATATGGTTATAGTGGGTGTTTATTTGCAATCCGGATCGCCGCCGGTATGAAAAAAACAGATCTTGCGCTATAAATTATAAGTTTGCTTCCATAACAATATTTTCAAAATATTTAACAGGTAAAATTAACATCATATTTAGATTCCACACATTTTTCTAATAAAATTTCATATATAATATGTTAAAATCGAAGTTACGGTTTAAAAGATAGAGATAATTTAGAAAATCATTTGGTTTGACTCAAATATATTCCAAAATAATATTTAAAAATACTTAACAGGTAAAAATAATCTCATATTCATATTCTACATATTTTTCTAATCAAATTTCATGTATAACATGTTCAAATCGGAGTTACGGTTTAAAAGATATGGATGATTTTAAAAAGCATTTGTTTGACTTAAATATGATCCGCGGATGAATTTCCTAAAACATCAAGGGGGTTTTCGAAAAATGTAAAATAACGGTTCGGGTGTGACTTAAATCCGGACGGCGGGTTGATTTCAAGAAAAGACAGGGACTTTTGTGTAAAATACGAAAATAACGATTCATTTTAACTTAAAACAGGACTGCGGGTTGAATTCTCTGAAATAGAGGGACTTTTTTAAAAAATGCCATGACGGACGAAAGAAACTCAATTTGCTTTATTATGGTATATATATATACTACTACTATTAAACAAGCAAACATATTCTTCACTATGCCCACCCGGTTAAACGTACACAGGCCAAACAAGACAAATTACCATCCCCAGAATCAGGCATCTAACCGTCCACATAAAAGTCAGACCTCCCCTGTGTATGTTTAGCGATTTACATTAGCGGACGAAACTCTGCCATCGATCAAACAGTTGCACCTCCCCCGGAAAAAAAACAGTTCCACCCTTTGCGTTCGCGTCCAATCAACTACAGAAAATTAGCCACAATTAATGGGAATTAACACGTCTGCCTCACAATAAATGTCTAAACTTACGGGAATCAGCTCGATCTACCAGCCTTTGCCCACCCGGACGTACGTCGCAGCCGCCCAGCCTGTCCTGCGCCATCGCCGGCATGCGTAGCGGACGACGCCCGCGACGACGCGCTTCTCGCCAATGCAGGTGCAGACTATCCTCTTGTGCGCAATACGTGGCCAGTTCCATCCCAGTTAATCTCGATGTCTTCTTTGATGTCGCCGTTTAGATGCACACTACAGTCAGACGTCGGTGCCGCCAAGCCACTGTTGTGCCCTCGCCGCCCAGCCACTGTTGGCCATCGCCGCCTTCCACAGGCGCCGACATCGGCGCCGACGAACTCTTCAGGCAACGCACCTGCCTGCACCAAAGGAACATGGTATAATTTTACAGTATATTCAATTGGGTTAATGTGATAGGGGGCGATCAGTTCCTGATTTTAAAGGAAACTCTATTTAACATATATGTGCATACTTCATTGCTTCCCTAATCCCTGTCAAATTTGCATCTTTATAACAATGCTCTTCACTCAAATTTGCATATTTACAATAGTGTGATGATGAATGTATCAATTTTGTACAAACCATAATAGATCTACCTCCTATGACTTGAACATGAATTTTAACAGTGCATCAAACTGGAGCCCTCCATCATATTGTTTTAATAGTATAGTGCTCGAATCTGTATGACTGAATGAATAAAACCCAGTAAGTATGATCTATTTGTAACTTGGTCCAATAGAGTGGACAACAAAACCCAGTCCAAAAATATGCATTTTCCTGTACACAAATTTGGTCATCTTCTATTATCAAATTTGCATATCAGATGGCTGCAGGATAAGTATTGCATGATAAACAACAATATGAAACAAAACATATAGGCTTGGAAACAGTTTGGATTTTACAAGAGAAGATCTACTAAAGTAAATTCAGGTATCATCAACGGCGGAGCTAGGATTTGGGAACGGGGTAGTCCTCCTCCAAAATTAAGTCGTTTCTATTAAAGAGACGCTCTGATGTATCACCGTTGTCTAACTGATGCATTCAAAAAATAATTGGTAAATTCAGAAATTATGTAGTAAGTACTTGATCATTTTGGCCAAACCAAATCCAAGACTATCATGAAGTAAACCTGTCAATTACTTGTTCTGTACAATGCTCAAAAGCTTCGGGTTGATGTATATGGCAGGCAGGTATGCCTCCCCATTCCCATCTTTGTGTTTATTTCAGAGTCCCAAAAATTTAGGATCGAACAAATTCCCTGACTCTTAGATGGTCTTCAATATCCATTTCTTGTAAGCCTGCAAACACACTTCTGATATAACCGGGGTTCCGGGACAACAAGAAATATATCTAAAAGGTTGTGCTACATCATGAATACCACTTGTGTAGCTGTCGTAAGTAGTACTGAAGATGCCAGAGATGTTTATGGACTTCTAATAAAGCAAGTTATTCCAAGAAAAGGAATTTTTGAGGTGATAAGCTCTTTTAGCCAACCACCGTCCTCTATATGACAGCATAGCATCATCATTATCCTACACTATCAATTATTCACTCTTCAACCTGTATTATCCTAGAGTCATACATACTTATCCTACTATTCTTCTCTTGATCCTCTTTTATTTGCTATAAAGCTCGCATTTGGGAACTTCTAAAAACATGCTTTCATTTTTCAAAAAAGAAGCAAATTTCTTTGGCAGGATCAAGCCAAATCAACCTCATCTGTCTTGGTCCCGAGCGCCCCTAGCCACCCAGATTTCAAATCTACCAATCAATCAACTTTATCGCAGCATGGTTGCCTCAATAATATTAACTACCTTGAATCCCCACTCATAACAGTTGCTGCAACCAAGTTAAGAACATCTAATCGAACAACTTCTAATTTTTCTCCCTGATTCTAAAATGACTCATACTCCCTCCGTCCGGAAAAGCTTGTCCCTCAAATGGATGTATCTAGCATATAGTTAGTGCTAGATTCATCCATTTGAGGAACAAGGTTGGGACAAGTTTTTTCGGACGGAGGGAGTACTTAAACTAGACTACTGAGCTACCTATGTATATTCAGGAATGGATAGAAATTAGGGATTAGCAGAAGTGGGTAATGGGGAGTATCTCAAATCAGAAATAAGCAGATATGAAAGCCGAAGTGGGGAATAGATCGTCTACCGGCACCGGCTTGCACTTGCAGGGGACCATCCACCGAGGCACAGCTGCCGCACATGGGCATTACAGGGCACAGCGCAGTCGCACGCACAGGGTGGTGGGAGCCGCCGACGAGCGAGATGGAAAGGAAGGCACCAGGCGCGGAGGTTGCGACACATGATTGCCACAGCCACCGATCTGGTGGAGGCAATTCCCGCGCCTCCGCGTCAGCCTTCGTCCGGCGCCCAGCAACCAGACCGAGCTTGAGCGGATCCTCGGGCACTTTGGCGACCGATTCGACGAGGAGGGGCTGAGAAGAGTGGGAAGAGTGCGAGACCTCGCGCCGGCGGTGGGGACGAAGAGGAGGGGCGGCTTGAGGAGAGAGAGAGAGAGAGAGAGAGAGAGAGTTGTGGGCTTGTGGCCACCATGGAATAGGGAGCAGTGGGGAGACAGTGAAGGGACAAGGGAAGGTAGGTGACGAGGCGAGGAGAACTGAGAGGGGGCGTCCGGTGTGTCTTTTTCTTTTACATTCTCTTTTTTTTAGTTGGTTTTTTAGCCCTTTTGGTCAAGTCAGATATAGCATCCGGTCTTGTCCAATTTAGTTTTTTTATCAATAGATGATATTTCCGCTTCTATACATTTATTTTAACAGTAAAAATGATCTCTGATGTGCATGAGGTATATATATTTACACAATAGCTACATGTCAGTCGCCTGACTTTTGAATTCGGATCAGTCGATTTTGGTTGAAGGGAGAGACAGGCGAAGAGGAGGA
Source organism: Triticum aestivum (assembly GCF_018294505.1). NCBI lineage: Eukaryota > Viridiplantae > Streptophyta > Magnoliopsida > Poales > Poaceae > Triticum > Triticum aestivum. The sequence goes on along the minus strand of NC_057814.1, from coordinate 2,307,281 downwards.
AGAAGCTCACCGGAGGGGAGGAAGAAGCTTCCTGGCAAGCTACCTCATCATCTATCTTAGGGTTGGGGTGGGGGAGGCAGCACGACAGTGGTGGGGGCGGCAGTACGGCGATGATGAAGATTCCCGGAGAAAAAACAGGCAAGGCCCGGGGCTAGAGGGATGGCTGGGGGCGGCGGCGGCACGGCGGTGGGAGGAGGTTCCAGGAAGGGCCGGACGGTGGTGGTTGGCGGTCCGGCCGATGGTCCATGGGACGGCTGGGGAAAGAAATTGTCGGAGGTAGAAGAAACTCCCGAGGCTGAACAAGGGATCGTGTTGTTCATTTTGCATCGACTGGCCCAGTTTAAATTTCCATTTCCAGTCGATTTACACTTGGCCACTTCCATATTTTTATGTGTGTATGCCCTTATTGCATATAAATGAGTACAATTTATGTGTTAATGAAGACGTGCGTTGCACGTGCAGTTTGGGACACTTAGGTGCCCAGGCACCTTGCCTAACTGTCGTTGGATCGTGTTTAGCGACTAATTTGGAAACTAGTGAAAATGTCTTAATTTGGTAGGCGTTAATTCTTTAATCATTCATGCATGCATGTCACGTCATAGAAAAGGAAGGAGTTTAAATACCATATTGATTAAAAATCAATATTTATTACCTCCTTATATAGCACTTATTTATTCGTAAGCTAAATCACTTTGTATGTACATACACGTGTATGTTACTTAATTTCAGTTAGGTATACATACACCCACAACATAATTGGGTATACATATACTCACAACATAATTGGATATACATATACCCATACATGTAATTTTGTTAGTAGGTATATGCATACCTATGTATGTACATAATTTCGTTAGTAGGTATATGCATGCCCGCGTATGTATATAATTTAATCAGTAGGTATATGCATACCTGCGTATGTATATAATTTCATTAGTAGGTATATGCATACCCGCGTATGTATATAATTTAATTAGTATGTATATGCATACCTGTGTATGTATATAATTTCATTAGTAGGTATATGCATACCCGCGTATGTACATAATTTAGTTAGTAGGTATATACATATCCACTATGCATATAATTTCTTTATTAGCAAGACCTAGAATAAATCATTGGATATATATACGTGTCCGCGTATGTACATAATTCATAGTAGGTATATATATCATGGGTATGTCTCTATTATTTGGAGTCAGTGCACAATTTATTAATACAAATAATAAGTCATAGATACCTCATGAAGGTACAATTTTAATGTGTATGTGTATTCATCTATGCGTACAAGGTCTACAAACCGGCGAGTCACATTATGCGTGCATGCATGTATATTTCTTTCCTTTTTATTTTGTTATTCTCTCTCTACCAATTAATGTGTGTTTTAATTCTTTTCCAATCAATAAATGCAAATTGGTTGACATGCGAGCTACTAATGCTAGGTGCCCAGACACCTAGGTGCCCCAAACAATTTACCAAGCACGGATTGACTTTGTCGGGTTCACCGTCACAATACGCTTTCTTCTCATGTCGTAATACGCTTTTACAATTCGTGTAGACAAAATCAAATCAAAATCCAAGGTGGTACTATTCCCCGAGAGCTCTAACAGTCGAGCTTTGGCTGAAACCTCGCGTACGTAATCGGGCCGGCCCAGTCGAGCTTTGGCTGAAACCTCGCGTACGTAATCGGGCCGGCCCATAACCAGGAAACAAGAACGTAAAAATAGCACGAAAAACAAAACCACACATGATGGGTTCAATCTCACGACCTCACGCTAGGTAGCAGGGACGCCAACCGCATGAGCTAGCTGTTGATTATGTTCAAATTGCAGCGCCCCAGTTAAAGTAGTTTAGCGACAGGTCTATTTATTTTTTTAAATATTTTCAACAATTCTTGGAAACAAGTGTGGACGATTTTCCTTAAAATATTTGAATATGAATACGTTTTTAAAATCGTCAATAAATATCAAAAATTCAATTGACTCCTTGGTTTCACCGTCACAATACGCTTTCTTCTCATGTCATAATACGCTTTTACGATTTGTATAGACAAAATCGTAATATAAACGAGGTGGTACTAATTTGGGGTCCGCACCTTCTTGCGGGAATTGTGATTGGGGCTGGTCGTCCGTCATGGCGCTTTTGCGAAAAAGTCCTTCCGTTTTGAGGAAATCAACCCGCAGTGCAATAATAAGTGATTTGCAGAAGAATAACGATTCGATCGTTTGGGCAAACAGGACTGTCTTCGGCCTCAAGGATAGACGCACGGTATGGAAAAAACAAACAAGGAGAGATCGGGCATGACTCCTCCTGAGAGCCACGATGGATCTTGCCTCCACAAGCTACATATTATGAGCAAACAAAATCATCGTCACAAATCCGATTCCTTCCTCCTCCGCACGCACGAAGCCGCCGCCGCCGCTTCTCACCTCGCCGCTAGATCGGAATCGAAGTCGTTGCTCAAATCAAGAGAGAGAGAGAGAGAGATCAGATCGAGATTGAGATGCCACGAGGAGCGCTGTCGGAGATGCCAGGCCGTTGCCTTAGGCGGACGAGCCGCCGGCAAGGAATCCACGTCGGCTGGCTATCCGTGGCCTCTCAAGCCCTCTCTTATTCCCCCCTCCCCCACCTCCCACCGCCCGAGCGCCGTCACCTCACCTTCCACAGGCCCCCTCGACCCTCGGCTAGACGCCACGGCCGGGTCGCCACCCCCTCCCACCGCGAGGAAGACGATGGCAGAGCAAGGCGGCGGCGCTGGGCTGTACGTCGAGCCTCCCTCAGTGGCCTCCGTCCTCCATACCGATGCTCCGTCCCCCGTTTCAATCGGCTCTGCTGCAACTTCGCCTGACGACCGGTGCTCTGCCTTCACCTGCTCTGCTTCGGTCTAGATCGATACGGCCCTGAGCTCCACTCCATGGCCCTCTTCTGCCAAACCCCGTACAATCTCCTCAAGCCAACTTGCTTGTCAATGAGCCTAGCACCGCTAGCAATTCGCATGGTCTCTCTCTTCTGAAGATATGAGTTAACTTTCTGAAGCTATGCATACGACATCAAGTATTACTTGGAGTTATGAGGTAACTTCCTGCCGCTTCCTGCACCTATGCATACAACACTATGTATTACTTTTCTTTGCATGAGTTAACTTTCTGAACCAATGCTTCGTGTACCTCATTGGCGAGATTTAGGATAGATCCTTAGGGCTATGCAACCCTTTGCTTGGCTGTGTTTGTGTGTCTCGCTCACCCGGTTGTCGTGTTAGTGCTTGCGAGCTCACGTCTGTAATTGCTATAATCTATTCCTTCTATCAATACAATGATATTCAAGTCTTTTGCGTATTCGCCAAAAAGAAACTTTCCGAACCAATGCTTACGGCATCCGGGATTCGTCAGGCTGATGTCCTTCTTCGGAGTGTATGCAGCAACAATAACAAATGGTTTTTCTGATCAAAATCAATCAAGATTAAACTTTGTTTGGTCGGATTCGCTGTGAATTGGTATGGGTTGACAGATGAATTGCGAATTTAGGAACTAATAATGATATTGATTTCCCGCCGCTGCTGATTTCCCCGGAAAGTGCAGCACCGGGCCAGGCCACGCCCGAGGCGAGCGAAATACGCTCGCAATCGGCACGTACACGTACGCCCTCCGCCCTTCCCCGTCGCTACCTGGCGGCAAGTCTGTCTCGGGACGCAGGCTGAATCGGATGAGACTTGCGAAGCTAGATCGGGGCCATCGACCCAATCTTCAGCGATAGATGGAGCTATACGTGCGAGGGAAACCCATTCGGCCATCCGTCCAATGACTTCGCATGTTCCGCCGAAACGAGATTGCAGTGAGCAAGCTTGCCTGTGTTATTTGCTCTGCCAGTGTGCAGTTGGTGGCGACTGCCGTGCGATTGCCGTTTTCCCTTTTTCTTTATTCGATCTACTGCTTCCTAATTGTTTCTGCACCCTTGGTCATCCAATTGAAAATTAGCACCCTTGGTCATCCAGTAGTACATTTGGTTTTGTTTGCTGCACCGTTGTTTCTGCATTTCTAATTGGAGAAATGTTTGACTCAATTCTTCCTGCTTATTGGTGTAGGAGCCCAGAAAACGATTGGCAATGCAGGAGGGTTATTCAGTGACTGTTGGTCTCTAATTTGCTTATATAATAAGGTGGCATAATGGGTATTGTTATTCCACAACTTCCTCCACAGAACTTATGCTATTTCTGAATCCTGCCAGACTTGATACTGCAGACTGCAGGTGTGATTAGTCATTAGTGTGTTTTCAGCTCTGCATATTATATGGGCCCAGTCTAATATATTGTAAATGATTGGCGAGTGAATTCCTTAAGCTGGCTGGGCGTACTGAATTTGAACAGGCCTACTATGCACTAAGAGTCTCAATACAAAAATTATATGAACAAAGTTAATATATCGTAATATTGGCATGTGGATAAAAAATATTGGATTTATAAACTCCATCTGTTTAAACAATTTTAACTACTGCCAATATTGGTATTGATCGCAGGGAAATGAATCTTCTATTGTATATTCGATGAGTCTTAACATGCAGTAGTCGTGTAACTGATTTGCATCTTCGTAAGTTTTTAGGTTTATGAGTTTTTCCGACAATTTTATTTTTAGCCACATTTTGGACTTTGACAACTTGCCACAAAATACATAATTTTTCCATCAGATTAAGATAGCAAAGCATGTATTCAAACTTTTCCTGTTTAAATTACATTATGCTTATTTTTTTACTGTTTGGGTAGATAACAACACACCCCACAAAAAAAGATAACAATACTGATGTTTACTTATTTTTCTTTGTAAGATAAACATGATTCTTAATACTGAGTTGATTCTTCTATTTTCAGAGCAAATAATAATTTGCAACCGATCAATTTTTTATTAATTTAATAAGCTTTACAACTTCTGCATGTTATGAGAAGATTGTGGATAATATGCTTTTAGTCTTCATTTTAGCTCAGCCACCTCCGTTCTGATGCAGACCAATCTTGCCACGCCCCAACCTCTCCCCTCCCAACCTCGTCGTGCCCCCCACACATAATGGACTTTGACTCGAAGAAGAGTCCCTGTGATGTGCGTCTTTGAGTCGTGTCCGATTAGCAGATCTTCAGGGGCACGGGTCCAGACATTGCCGCGCCATAGAAAGGAACCACTCGACCGGAGGCAAATACATTGCATCACAAGTTGCTCCCGACATCGCCGTGCCGCAAGTTCCCAACATCAGCCACCGCAGCACAGGTTCGTTCCTCCCTAAATTTTCTTTCACATCCGACCAAATTGATAATCGAGGAGAGGGAGAGATGGCGCCGCCAGCGAGTGGATACAAGGGTGGCGCTACTGCGTGGCTGAAGACGGGGAGGCACTCGAAGGGATGAGATCCTGCTTTAGGGGAGAGAGCACATGGCAAGCTTGGCGCTGCTGCTTGAGGGAGAGAGATAGGCAAGGAAGAGAGCAGAGAGATGAGGGATAGAGAGAGCAGAGAGAGAGAGGGGCGCTGATTGCTGCAAATTTAGATAGATGTATGGTGCTTCTTGTATAATGTATGTTGCTACTGATTGATGCACATTTAGATAGAGAACAGAGATGTAGCTTGCTACACTCCCATCGATCAATCTATATGTAATAATAAATAGTACCCAATTCACATCCAGAAAATTTGCATCTGTCATCAAGGAAAAAGACATCCCTAAGCCCTTTGGGTTCTAATTGCAAGGTTAAATAATTATTCTAACTCTCTGAGATAATCTGCAGTTATTTGGCTCATCATTGTCCACAAGTTTCCGACATACCTCTATACAATCTCACCGCTCTACCAACTCCGCAAGCCACCCGTACTCCATACGCCGTCGTACAATCTCGGCGTTCTACCAACATCGCTGGACCACCGTGCTCTAGCAGAGGTACGCCTATCTCATGCCAATCTAAAGACGGTTATGTCATTTTGGGAAAGATATTTTAATTGTTTTCTACTCCATTGTTATGTACAAACATGTTGTGCCACATGCTTTACGACGTGTCAGAGGGCTTCCATGAGCTGTAGGGGGTGGTGTTGATGGTCAGCGGGTGATGTTTCAGCACAAGTGGTAAACACATTAAACATGTATTATTATTTTTCTCCCGTTGCAACGCACGGGCCCTTTTGCTAGTAATAATAAAGCACGGATTGACTCCGTGGGTTCACCGTCACAATACCTTCTTTCTGTAAATTTACGCTTTCAGTTTTTTCATCTATATTATTTTCGATATCCGAGGTGGTACTATTTATATGGAATTTTTATCCGTCGTTCGTGCGCTAAGAAAATTTAGTACGTTTCGTTCTTCTTGTTCTTTCTGACGTTCGTAAGCGGCATGGGCTTCGGGGACACATCGTCGGCCTGCACTGCCGCCTTCGCAGACCCACGTTTCTCTCCCCGCTTTGTCTGGTTTCCTCTAGAAAAAAGAAACAATTCATCCACACCTCGGACTAGATTCGTTTGGGAGCCGGAGATTTGCAACAAAAAAAGGGAGCTGGAGAGGATAAGGTGAAATCGGCGGCACCGCCGCCGCCGCTATGGGGCACGAGCATGGAGGCGGCTGGAATAGTGTGGTGCCGCCGCCGCTATGGGGCACGAGCATGGAGGCGGCTGGAATAGTGTGGTGCCGCCGCCGCTACGGGGCACGAGCACGGAGGCGGCTGGGATAGTGTGGTTAGGGAGTTGGGATAGGAACAGGGGGAGACGATGGAGGCCTGAGCGGGCGGTGCTGGGCGCCATGGGGTTCAACATCTCGCCGGCCTTGACTCGCGCACGTCCCGTTTCGCTCAGGGCACATCCTGCCTCAGCAGCCACACCTCTCCCTCCAAGCACAGAGCTTGCTGCTCCCACCCCCGTACAATGAACGGGCATGCCAAGGAGAGGAGCTCCATGCGTATGGGAGGCCAGCCGCTCCCCAGCTTCAGATCTGACCAACGTGGGAGGAATTGTTGGAGCACAACCAAATCCAAACGCCTCACCGGTGAGTACCATCATTGCCTGAAGCTTGGAGAGTATTACTAATTGCTTGCTATTCATTATTGCCTGAAGCGAGAGAACAGTTTAGTTATTTCTCTGGTAATTGATAGTTGTTATATTATATACTTGTGTTTTCTTTACTGTAGAGACCACTGATTATTCACCCAGAGTATAATGTTTGTGACTAACACCTATTTATCAACACATAGGATGACCATGTCGTGGGTGAAGAAGTTTGCAATGGATCAACCTTGAAGACACATAGAATGACCATGTCGTGGGTGAAGAAGTTTGCAATGGATCAACCTTGAAGACACTCGGAACATTTACTTCGAGTGAAGACTCTTGCGGCACAATTGCCACTGCCTCGACCTCGCCGATTGTTGACCTCGCTGGCTTGACAGCGTCCTTTGTGATTCTGAACATAGGTGCTACTCTCCTGGAAACCGCCGACTCAGGTCCTACTCTCCTGGACGCCGCCGACTCAGGTGCCATCTCCGTCCAAGATTTCATAATAATTTTTTATGCATCAAGACATTCTTATATCTACATGTAGCTTCTATGAGGTTATATCTACATGCAGCGTTAGAGAATACTACGTATGCTGGATTGAGTAACCCTTCCTTAATATTCTCTTTTCCTGTTTCTGTTTGGGCATTTAATCAAACATATGATGCACTGGTGGATGGATGTTGCAGGTGGACAACGGTGAAAAATTGATGATTGCATCTGCACTTCGTATCTAATTGTGTTATTTCAGAGCTAATATTTTTACTAATTATTCTATTCTTTCCACTTCTTGTATAAACAGACCAGGACCAGTATTCTGAACCTCATACCATTAAGGTAATCAACTAATTTTTTTTATAGATGTACTGACTGATTGCTAATTTCAGCTTTGTTCTTCATTACTGCAGGGCATATCTGTATTCTAAGGAAAATTAGTACACCTGGTAATTCTTTCTTGACATGGCTATTCCATCGAGGTTTAATTCTATGATACACAACTAATAGTTTGTTGGTATGCATAACTATCTTGCCAAAGGTTTTGCCTGTGTATATCACTTCGTAGTTGAAAGTGTTTGTTGCAATCATTATGAGCATCATGTTTGCCTTTTTGTGGAAAAATAGTGTAGAACTCTTCTTGCTACTATCATCAACTCTCAACGAGTCGGTGATGGACAGGATTATCATTCATGTATTTGAACAATTGATTCAGGTTCTATTCATAGATGCGTTAATTTGTTTTTGTATGACTCCTTTCTTCCATCAATGTTTTTACATCCAAATGAACTACACTATTCTTATACAGTCAAATTAGAATATTTTGATTTTTTGATGATCACTTAAATAAATGAATATCCACGGTTATCAGGGAGGGAGGGAGAGGGAGAGGGAGATGGAGAGATAGAGAGAGAGAGATAGAGAGAGAGAGAGAGAGAGAGAGAGAGAGAGAGAGAGAGAGAGCGTATTTAATATTTGAATAGCTTCCTTTACTAAATCACCTCTCTGATGGAGCTGCAGTTTTGCATGTTTAAAATGAGTATGTAAAGATTAGCGACATTTTCTTACAAGCACCTGCAATATTTGCATAAAATCCTTTCCTAGGGCTGGTCAACTCTTTTTATTTCTGTCATAGTACACATGTCTATCACCACAAATTGCCATATGTTTTTCAACGGTACATGAGCTGTGAGTTGCACTATTATTTTAAGAGTTCATAAGTTGGGTTGACTGTGAGACTCTAAATACATGATACATGGTCTTGTACAATTTATACTACTGTCCATCAAAGTGTTTTATACTCGTTATTATCGTAACATAAATATTTTTGTGATTAAAGTTGCAGGTTATTCCTTTGAATGATCTAAGAAATATATCTGGATTAGGGAAGCATGAAGCACAAGCAATCACCTCAGATATCGAATCTCGAGCATACAGATATAAGCTTATAAAATCCTTTAGTACTGATTTGGCTGCTGCTCCTAACAAAGCATCATTCCTCCAAAATCTCTGTCAAGAGTTACAGTTTGATCCTGAACTTGCTAGCAAGATGCATAAAGAAACCAAGCTGACACTTGTTTTTTGTATTGCATCATTAATTTTACAGCATAGTTCTATGTTAGCTCAAAATTTGATCTTGCTCCTGCTAGCAAGATGTGTACCATATTAGCTACAGTTTGAAGGATACAATCCTTTGTTTCAAGACTGATGGTTAAACATTCCTCCAGTGTGAAAGTTATTATTTTCTGTTCAAATTTCTTCGTTACATTCCTTCGGTGTGAAAGTTATTAGTTTCAGTTTGAAGGATATAATTTTAACTATATGTATTTGGCTATCAAACAGCTTTTCTGCTATCCGATTTTGTTTTTGCAAAAGTTGCTTCTGTTCTATATAGGTGTATAGTTTTCATGCTAACTGGAAAGTACCAAAGTACCAAAGTTGTCTATCCTAGCTGCACCAAACTACATTTTTCTTGTTTTATTAATATGAGATATATAAGAAAGTGCAGCGGGAATCGCTTGTACTCATGCTTGAGGATATTTGGCTTAGGCTCCTGGACTGCCTCATGGCCACAGTGCAGATGGGACACTTGTGGTTATCTTCATGTGTCATTGGTGGTCAGAGAAACAAAACAAAGCTGGAGTGGAAGGTTGAAACAAAACAAAGGGTCTAGGACTAGGAGTTTCAATACGTTGTTAAAAATTGTGCCAAACATTAAGGTTGATTTCAGTTCCTTTGCATATGTGTTCATCCTTCTAGCATAAGAAAAATATGGTGCTTTGCTTGAAAAATTTGTGGCTTAGTTCTGGAAGGCATTAAGTTTCCAGACATGCTGGTATTGATCAATCCATCCCTCTGAAAACATGACTCCCTCTTTCACATGCTTCCTATAAGCTATGCACATGCCATCTCGCCAAGCACTGATAACATGTTTCATTTAAGAGATCATCTGAGATTTGCATAATTGTTTTGAGAATGGGCAGGTAGCATCAACACCGGCCTCGATCAGTGTCGGGGCAATGGTGAACCGACAAAGAAGGCAGCTCGGGTAGGGTGGCGCAGGACATCGACACTGGCCACGACCAACATCAGAGGATGGGTCGTTGGGACAGAAGGAGGAAGACAAAGAGGATGAAGAAGACATGGGTCGTTGGGACGGAAGGAGGAAGACAAAGAGGATGAAGAAGACGGCGATCACAATGTTTTATCACCGATAAAAAACAGACGACCGATGCATAGTTGCTCTCATACTATCTGCTAAAGAAATTGATAAGAGGCGAAATATATTCGAAGGACTTCACACATGTCACTTAGTCATCAGTTTGATTTATTCATGTATTTCGCCCGTAGCTCATCAGTTTGATTTATTCATGTATTTCGCCCGTAGCAACGCACGGGCATTGTATATATATACTCATCAGTTTGATTTATTCATGTATTTCGCCCGTAGCAACGCACGGGCATTGTATATATATATATATATATATGCCAGGAGGCGCCCCAAGTAGGACCGAATCCTACTTGGGCTCCTCCCAAGCCCCCGCCCCCTGCCATATATATCGGAGGGGGAAGGAAAGAGGGGGGAGGGGGAAGGAAGGGGGAATCCTATTCCCTTTCTTTCCTTTCCTCCTTCCCCTTTCCTTCTCCACTTTGGCCGGCCCATATGGGGGGCACACCAGCCCCTTCTGGCTGGTGCGTTTCCCTCCTAATGACAACTCATGTCCATGGTTAGGAAACCTTAACTATCTTTGATCAACGAGCTAGTCTAGTAGAGGCTTACTAGGGACACTATGTTTGTTTATGTATTCACACATGTATTAAGGTTTCCTATCAATATAATTCTAGCATAAACAATAAACCTTTATCATGAATAAGGAAATATAAAATAACAACTTTATTGTTGCCTCTAGGGCATATTTCCTTCAATATCATGTTATGTATGGCTCTTCGGGGCCTCTTAAATAAATAATTTGAGTTGTAGAGTTATGTTGTGATGCCATGTTTTATCAACACATACTTGCATGCTCTCTCTCTCTATCTATCTATCTCTCTCTCTCTCTCTCAATCGCTCGATGAATTGTCAACCCTCAATGTTGTGTTACACACCTAAGTAATTCTTCCAAAACCAAAGATTGCGTCTCCCATGTGGCAATGGTGGTTTATCTTCTGTCTAAATTTAAGTGTGATTCTTTGCGCAAATTTCCACAATCGCCAACTTGCTTTGGTCTTCCAAATACTAACAAGACCGAAGTATTTTCCTTGAATGCTCATTCGGGATAGGCTCAACACTAGAGAAAGGCTTCCAAGGAATAACTGTATTGCCCTGGATAACGATTGGTGTATCCTTTGCTACAACAATGATGTCGAAAAACAGGATCATCTCATCATCTTATATTTTTTCAGTCAAAGACGCTCGAGGAAAACCTTCTTCAACTCGGCAATAACAATGAATTTGCAGACTCTGTCCACTTTGCTAGAGCCAGCTTTGCTAGTCTGCTCGTCGTCGAAATTTTCATCATCGTAGCTTGGTGTATTTGGTAAGAGAGAAATGCCAAATCTTTGACAAACTCAGCCCTAGTATTGATTATAGGTTTCACCTTTTCTTTTGAAGGAAATGTCACCTGCTTTCCTTTAGACTAAAAGTTGACAAAGCTAATGCTCTTAGAACATGTCTTAATTCTCGCCCCTTGTACGAGAGAATATCCGGTGGAAACCAAGCTATGGTGGAAACCACGTGGAAACTATGTTTTGAAGTTATGGAAAATTCTGAAGAAAATACAATGTATCTCAGAGAGATGGTGTTCTATACACATGTACAAATCCAAGTTAAAACACAAATTCATTTATGTGGTACGAAAAGACAATTCAGCAAATAGTACCAAATAGTAAATGCCACTGTTTGTTGTTGAATTTGTTTTTTTTTCTTTTGTAAATCTTTTACTGCTTTTGTATACCCCCTTGGGTATACACCCACTTCCTGCTCTTGTAATAATCTTTTGCTCACATGGAGTCTTCCAGTCAAATAAGAAACACTAGTAGATATGCATATTTTGCCGCAATATTCGTTAACAAATTGACTCACTTTTTTATATTCATCTATGGAAGTATTCAAAAGAGTGCAAGTGCGCCTTCCTTTCCGTTCGGTGTATGCAAGCCTTTCTTGTCAACGGGTGAGTAATATTTTTGTGGATTTTGAGACTGATGATTAATAAACTCCCTACCTCCTATACATGCAACAAGACTTGGACCAAGTCCAGTCAACTCTGCTAATACTACAAGTCTGGTCGCAGATGCACCTTCCGTGAAACTTCCTCTCTACATATAGGTTTGCCATAGAAATCTTCCTGTCCAATTACCATACGTACACGTGTAACTTTTTAAAGATTTTTTACATTTATTAAAACAATATCATCTTTTGTGCTCCCGATTTGAACCGCCGTTCGCCGTTCGTCATCCATTAGCTTAGTGTGTAGCAGGAGGTGGTTCACCTAATCTAGAGGTTCAGTATGTGTGTACGAGCTCTTCTTGTTCAGCATGCACACATGACATGCCCACATGCTTTTGAATCAGGCAGTAATGAGGTCAATGGTAAACGTGGACTTTGCTCAGTCTTCTCCACTACCAAATCCAGCTTAATTTTGATATCTTCTTCTTTGTTATAGCTGTCTTGGCAAACAAGCAAGCTGCACATGCATGCCTTCATACCTGTACCAAACACGAGTACTTTATTAGTACAGTTAATTAATTATGGACGTGACGTGACATTTTGTCTTCCTAAATTATCTCAGTCGGATTCTGGTATCGTCGATGAATGTTTCAGTAGCTAGTACACCTAAGGACATCTCCATGGGCAAACTTCGAATTAACGTCCCCATTTGTAATCGGATACGTCCAAATGTGTCCACGGACAGCCGAATTAATGGACGTGACCATATAAGACTATCATCCAAAAATCTCCTACTTGTCCACCCCTGCTCCCAAATTTCTTGGATCTTCAACAGTCAATAGCCATTTTCATAGCATGCAATGAAGCCGCTATGCAATTGGCGAACCCACGCCACTAAATCGACATTCAATTCGTCGGCATTCACGTCCATGACCTTGGACTTCACACATTTGTTTAACCGCAAGCTTCTTCTCCTTGAGAATCTTTGCTTGCATTAGCATGAGCACTCTATAACTCTCTCCTCCTTCTTTTCCTCCTTGAGCTCAGTGTGTTTGACACTTTGTCACCTCCTTGTCCATGATGTCCTCCACTTCTCTGACTATTTGGTTGCCGCCCCATTGCACTTTTCTTGATTGTGCTCCCACTTCTTCCTACTCGACCTCGACACACGGGTAGCCGGTGCAAGCCATCCTCCAACTACGCCGCCTATTACACCAACTTTGCACACTTTGGCATTGGCGGTCTTGAGTGAATTGACAAAGTCGCTTTGGCCATTGAACTTGATCGACAATGATGCTTCGTGAATGGATTGCCCTCATTCTTCTTGTACAACATCATCGTGAGGTCGGGCTAGGGAAACAAAACATTCACACGATCAATACGTTGTAATCCCACGCACCACAAAACATAAAGCAAATGGAGCAAAAACTTACGAGATCATTGAGTCCCATGCCACTTGGTGCCTGGTTTTTTATTAATTTGTGCGTACACACCACAAAATCACATAATTCTAGATGGATTATTCAGTGGCATACCATCGATGATTGAGTGAGCTATCATTCCGATCAAGAACCCTTTCCACATTGTACGGAGGGTAGTGCTTGTTCTCATGAAAGAACTCATGCACCCTTCTTTAAAATGCCGTCCCCCTTTGCTACGCAGTGGCAAATGGGTCAACGCTTGTGCCCGACCAAGCCAAGCACAATAATTCGTCCTCCATCCCTCGCAGTTTTCCACTATCGTTGATGAAATTCATC
>NC_057814.1:2286434-2293071 GCF_018294505.1 Triticum aestivum | reverse complement strand
GGGTTCCTCGTGGACTAGGCCTCCTCCAGCGGTGTATCGACCGAACGAGTTGCACACCTTGGTGAAGTTGTAGTCGTTATTGAGGTCAACGGTGAACAGCTCACCGGAGTGAATGTAGGCGGCGGATTGTTGCATGGCCGTCGGCCTGAACTAGGTAGACAGGGAGTAGGATGAGGCCTCCGCGACCCAGTGTGGCGCATTTCTTTTCGCTACCAGCATGGTGGCGTTGCGTGTAGGAGAGAACCATTGCGACGGACCATCTAGTCATATCATTTGAGGCCAGAGTACCCCTTCGCTCCCCTCGCGAGAACTCTTATCTAGCTAGGGTTTCTCTGTCTTTCGCCAGTGTTGCTGGTCCGCCTCGCCCTTGCCGGCGGGAGGGCTCCGATTTTAGTTGTGCCATGATCAAGAAGACGAGGCGGCGGCGGTTTTTGAAAATAGAATGAGGTCCTCCCCGCCAAGCCCCCGTCTTGGCGATGCTTCTAGCGTCGTCGGAGGGCGTGTGGAGGTGTGTTTCTGGCGGATCTCGTGGGATCTGGTCTGTGTTTGTCTTCGTTGGATCCGTCTGGAGCCGGTCTTCGTTCGCCTACGTGTGTGTAGGTTGGATCCTTTCGATACGCCTCTTTTCATCGACGGCGGTTGCTTTCTGGTGTTCTGGTCTTATGAGGCCTTAGCACCACGACTTCCCGACTGTCTACTACAACAATGACATTGTCTGACTCCGACAAGGGAGGGGTGATGACGGCGGCGCACCTTCGGCTCGCTCCAGTGTTTGTAGTCATTGGTAGGTGGTCTACGGACCTGGATGTAATTTTTACTTCTTGCGTTCTTTGTACTACTATCTTAGACACTTCATGAATAGATTTAAAGATTTCTCGCAAAAAAAAAAAATCACTGAGTGCATCCTTCTTGATTGGAAATTTGGAATCCATGTGAGATCGACTGATTTGGTAAAACAGAATCGGTAATAAACACGTGTATGTATCTGCAGATATCATGTGTCCAAATCAAAATTGAATTTGATCTTCTTACTGGTTTGGTCGTAAATGGTCCAATTTTTGGAGGAGTGCCACCAACCACCAACCCCCAGTCACAATCACTCATTAATTTACCCACCCCAGGGGCTATAAATCTCTTTCAAAATTTGTGATCTACGTATATACTGTCCGGCCTGCAGCTACCAACAAACCAACCTGGTACGCACCACGGACCAAATCTTTTCTTATCCCCAGCCCACCAGCGCCATGCCGTCGCCGCCCATGGTGCGCGTGGTGTCGTCGTCGACGGTGAAGCCGCCGCCGCGGCCGAGGGAGCGCATCCCGCTCACCTCCTGGGACGCCTCCATGCTCTCCTCCAACTACATCCAGAAAGGCCTCCTCTTCCACAGGCCCACCTCATGCTCCCCGGTCAACGTCGCCGACCACCTCGCCGCGGCACTCGGCGACGCGCTCGTCCACTACTACCCCATCGCCGGCCGCTTTGCTACAGAGCAACACAGGGACGAGCACACCGGCGCCGTCGTCGGCTGCTCGGTCCACGTCGATTGCGCCGGCCAGGGCGTGGAGGTCGTGCACGCCGTGGCCGACGGGGTGACCATGGCGGACGTGCTCCCGCGCGACGCCGACGTGCCGCGCGGCGTGCTGGCGCAGTTCTTCCAGCTCACCGACGCCGTCAACTACGGCGGCCAGGAGCAGCCCCTGTTCGCCGTCCAGGTCACCGACCTCGCCGACGGGGTGTTCGTCGGCTTCGCCTACAACCACGCGCTCTCCGACGGCACCGCCTTCTGGGACTTCGTCAACTACTGGGCCGCCCTCGCGCGCGCCAGGCTCGGCCTCGCGGCGCCGAAGCCCTCGTTCGAGCGCTGGTCGCCCGACGGCGGCGCGGCGGGGCCGGCGGTGCTGCCGTGCGCCGACGTGTCGGAACTCATCGAGCGGGCGCCCCCGCTGCAGCTGCGCGAGCGAATGCTGCACTTCTCGGCCGAGTCGCTGGAGGCGCTCAAGGAGCGCGCGCGAGAGGAGCTCCTGGCCGCCGGCGACACGGCGGGCGCGGCCGCACTGACCAAGTTCCAGGCGCTCTCCTCGCTGCTCTGGCGCTGCATCACCCGCGCGCGGCGGCTGGCGCCGGAGCAGGAGACGACGTGCCGCGCGGCCATCAACAACCGCGCGCGCCTCCGGCCGCAGCTCCCGCAGGACTACTTCGGCAACACCATCTACGCCATCGGCACCGACTCCACGCGCGCCGCGGACCTGCTCGAGCGCGGGCACGGGTGGGCGGCGGCGGCCGTGGGGCGGGCCGTGGCGGCGCACACGGACGCGTCCATCAGGGCGCGCGTGGCGGCGTGGACCGCCAGGCCCATGGTGTACACGCACCGCTTCTTCGACCCCACGGGCACCATGATGGGCAGCTCGCCGCGCTTCGACATGTACGGCTGCGACTTCGGCTGGGGAAGCCCCGTGGCGGCGCGCAGCGGCATGGCCAACAAGTTCGACGGCAAGACCTCGCTCTACCCCGGCCGCGAGGGCGCCGGCAGCATCGACGCCGAGCTCACGCTGTCGCCCGACAACATGGCGGCCCTCGAGGAGGACGACGAGTTCTGGGCCGCCGTGACCCCGGACGCGCCCGTGCCGGTGCCGGCGCCGGAGAAGAAGGCCACTTGAATCATCGTCCATCGATGTCAACACCGTACCTCTGCTCTTCTTGATTCTGGTTGGTGCCGATCACCAAAATATGCTGGCCGATTTTCATTTTGTTCGTGTGATTGATTAACCCAATAGCAATATGCATTGTCTAATTCTTGGCTTTGAATGACAACAAGTGAAAGATGTTGGATTTGTGAAAAGAAATTTGCTCTGATTTGAATTTTTTTAATTTTTTTTGCGAGAAGCATGGATTTGATTTGACTGAGGCTTCTTTCCTTCCCCCTAACATGCTAGTGGGGAGTAACTTATATGTTACTAGTCTATATTACTACCTTCATAGTAGGTAGTAACATATGGATGATAACATGCATTAATTGAGATATAGACTCATTTTACCTCGGGGTTACAGTAACATATTATGTTACCACAAGCATCTCTTTCCTCATTAACTCCATGCCATATAAGCAATTTTTTCTTGGGATATCTAAGTTACTCCCATTATGGCTAGCCTAACTAAAATGCCACATCTTGGAAATTTGGTTCTCTCGGATACAAACAAGTGTCGTCCCAAGAACAAGACAATAGGTCTCTTTTATAACACAAGAATAGCCAGCTAAAGATGGATACACCAAAGAGATACATGGGGCAGAAGAACCAACTTGAATCGCGGAGAACAGGTAGCTCCGGTCTGTGAACTTGTTGAATCGTTCAACCATACGTGCTGTAATCGTAGCCGTATTCAATATGTCGCTTTGTCATATCCGCCTCGCTGCGGGGGCGAGGACTGAAATAAGAAAGGAAAAATGAGTTCGGCAAGATGACTTGGGTTAAGCAAAAAGAATGATATTTTGGACATGTAGTCAAACCTACCTTTATGTGAGCACTGTAACCACAACCCATATTGCTAATCAACAAGCTTAATGTAAATGAGACGGGGATCTTAATTAGGGGAAGAAGATGAACGTGAAGAATATTGATTTCGGAGAGGAGAAATGGAGAACACAAAAGATTGATATTTTAAGGCCTCATTCGGTTTGGATGAAACCAAAACGTATGAATTAGAAGTAGTATAGGAATTTGATAGGATGACACATGCCATCCTACGGAATTGTATTTGCCTCGCTTCTATGCAAAAAATGAGCCTCCAAAAACACAAAAAATGTATGGTATTCCTACAAAATCGGATATTCCCATCCTACAAACCGAAAATAAAATAGAGATTTAAAACACACAATAGATTTGTTTTGAGGGGAAAACACACAATAATTGTATAGTAATAATTATTTTAACTTTTTATATGGGAAAAACGCAAATTTTAAATAAAAAGGAAAAAAAAATGAACTTGGACGAATTAAAAAAATAGAAAACTGCATTGTTCGCGGACAGGGCCGGTTCAATTATTTGTGCTGGAACCCCTAAAAAAAGTCTATTTGTGCTGGAGGCGAGCCATGCACTCAAGTGTTTATGGAGTATAGATGGTTGAAAATCAGAGGATTCGTTTCCATCCATCCCATGCATCTCCGTGCATAATCAGAGCATACGTTGCCGTCTGCTTCTTAAATCATATCAGACATGCCGTTGGACTACAGAGCCAAGGTCCCCTCGCAAATACATTAAAATAAAATGGCCTACAAGCTCTAGCCTCGCTAGTGACAATAAAAAAGCAGCCCCCAATTATACCGGCCATCTGTCGGGCCTGGCTGGGCCTACCCAAGCACGATGCAAAAAACCCGGGCCCAAGCCCGGCCCGGCCGTCAGGCCTGAAAATCGGACCCGAGCCCCGCCCATCATGCTAAAAGCCTGCCGCGCCTCGGGCCATGGGCCGGGCCTCTTCCTTAAACGGCGAAAACGACGGGCGCCGACCTGTCGGGGTTCATCGAACGGCTCGAGCCGCCGCCGCTGCGCGCGCGATGGGCGCACTTCTCGGCGGAGTCACTGGCGGAGCTCAAGGAGCGGGCGCGGCAGGAGCTCCTCGCGGCCGGGGACGCGCCCGGCGCCGCCGCCCTGACGCGGTTCCAGGCCTTGTCCTCGCTCCTCTGGCGCAGCATCACCCGCGCGCGGCGAGTCTCGCCGGACCAGGAGACCACGTGCCGCGCGGCCGTGAACAACCGGGCTCGGCTCCGTCCGGCGCTTCCCGCGGACTACTTCGGCAACTGCGTCGACGCTGTGAGCACGGACGCCGATTCGCCGGTGCGCGCGTCGGAGCTCCTCGAACGTGGGCACGGGTGGGCGGCTGCAACGGTGGGGCGCGCGGTGGCGGCGCACACGGACGGGGCCATCAGGGCGCGCGTGGCGGCGTGGGCGGCGAGACCGGTGGTGTACACGCTGCGGTGGTACGACCCGTGCGGGGCCATGGTGGGGAGCTCGCCGCGGTTCGACATGTACGGGTGCGACTTCGGGTGGGGGAGGCCGGCGGCGGTGCGGAGCGGCAAGGCGAACAAGGTGGACGGGCGGGCGTCGCTGTACCCCGGGCGCGAGGGCGGAGGTGACGCTGACGCCGGAGCACATGGCGGCGCTGGAGGGCGACGAGGAGTTCTGGGCAGCCGTGACGCCGGAGAAGAAGGCTTGAACCTAATTTGGTAGAATAAGAGAGCCGTGTGCTTTAATTCTCATTCTGTGATGATTTGATTGATCGACACGGCCCACAGTGCGTTCGTTGGGTACTAGATTTGCTCCATCTCCATGTGAGACACTCAAAATTCTCTTGCCATCAGCTCAACCAGCTTTGGGCCCCACTTCAGTATTCCTCTTCTTTTTAGAGTGCCAATGGCGTACCATAATTTTATAAAAGAGAATTTTTTTTATAAAAGTCCAACAATGATGTGAACATCAACCGCAATCATTGACCTATCGAAAACCCTAGCATTTCTCTGTTTCTAGAGAGCCCACACAGTTTCAATGACTAGGGTGTCAAAAACACACCTATCCTATCTCATGAAAAGCTTCCTAGAACGAGTCCACCAGTCTGTGAAAGTGTTGTTCCGGAGAGATAGATGGGTTCATGGTCTCTAGGTCCACGACATCGCATCACTTCTGGTAACTACTATGGTCAGCACAAGGGTTGTCAACACACGAACCGTACGTCAAGCTCTGATCGATGAACAATGGACTGCAGACATCGGCCAGGGCGGCTCATTCATGGCCCTCCTTCAGATCATGCATCTTCGCCACGCCATTTCCACGGTGCACAGAGATGCCCAGGCACCCGACGTCTTTACTTGGCCTGCCTTGGCCAATGGAATCTACACTGCCAAGTCTACGTACCAACGTCGCTTTTTGCGAGCAGCGTATGGCGAAGTTGCCCCTCCCCCCATAAGTGCAAAATATTTGCTTGGCTCACCGTCCAATATTAGTTGTGCACTTCGGACAGGCGTGCGTGTCATGGGCTTCTAGACCACCCCTCCGCGTGCTACACTTGCTTACAAGAGGAGGACAATGTTGATCACATCATGACACGATGTGTATATGCGAGGGAGGGATGGCATAGGTGTTTCGATCTGCTACAAACTAATGCGGGCTACCCGACCCTGACGGACACTTCATTAGGTTTCTCACCTCACATGTGAAAGGCAGTTTGCCTCTGATGGCCGAAAAAAGATTGTTAATGTATCGGAAATTGTAAACGACATGAAGGCACAGTTTAAGAAACCGGACCGGTCATTGAACTGGTGAGCCTGTCAGTTTAGGTTTTCACCGGTCGGACCGCCGGTTCACCGTTCGATTCGCTAGTTTTTTACCATAAAATAATGTATATTAAGTAACTATATATGGTAATATATTACTTAAAATGGTCAGATGACAACAAATGTGCCCAGCCGAGGTGGTTGTTGGGCCAAGTGTTGCTTCGGCTTACCACGTAACCATCCCTAAGGTCAACTCCTTGCTCTCCCTAGTTATTTTAGATTGTTTTTTTCCTGTTCAATAGCCGGTTTATTTCAAAAAATTCGGCCGATTTTTATCGATCTGATTGCAGGACAATCTCCACCAGAGCTTAAAGA
>NC_057814.1:2283078-2286201 GCF_018294505.1 Triticum aestivum | reverse complement strand
CCGGTCTAACCACTGGTCTGTTCCGGTTTTTCACACTATGCCTGAAGGTCGCTAGCTAAGGGCGTTAGCGCGACTACGTAGGAGCGCCTCCTCCGAGTCGAGAGGGGTGGAGCGGGCGCATTGGCGGGAAGAGCCGGGCTCCGCCGCTGCCACGGCCCGCTGTAGCTCGCGGCGTGCTACCCGTTGCCGCTCGCGACAGGCGTCCTTGGCATCCGAATTCGGCATGCGCATCCACACGGGAGCCGTGTTCATGAGCACCCAGCACTGCCCGGGAGGTGCTGGCTCCGGATGGGGCCGCCCTGCTTCGAATTTGAAGCGGTACCAACCGGGACGGTCAACGGGACCCAGAGGAGCTAGCGGTGGACACGACAGAGCTTGAGCTCCCACCGGTGTCCAGCGGCGACGGCAGGATGGCAATGCAGAGCGCCAACTCCTCCTCATCCGGTGAGTCGTTGCCGGAGCCAGAGTCCTCCTTCTTCACGTGGTTGTCCCCGTCCATGGGATCGGGGTCGCTGCCGGAGCTGTGGTCGGATCTGACCATTGCGGAGGGGCGGAAGAGATTGGAGAGGAACGGGAGGAGACAGGAGGGGAGCGGAGAGGGCGAGAGGACTAAGGGTTTGACCAGGATTCGTCAAACACAGGTGTAGCTTTTTAGGGGTAGTGGCGGGGGTAGCGTGATCCATAACGGACCGATCCGACGTGACGACAGTGTCCAGGCCTCCCCACATCCGCCCCACATATGGAGAGCTCCTCGCTGGCGCCTTATGCGCCTGTAAAGGAAACCAGCGCCCGCGCGCCTGGCTACGTGGGCCGGCCCAAGATGAGCTGACAAGCTTGCGGATGATCCGCGCTCCCCTGGCTTCCCCCTACTAGATCGTTTCGCTTATAGAAAAGAAAAAAAACTCGATATTGTCATGGTTAACTGGTAGTAGTAGACCGGTCAACCATTGGCCATTGACTTTCGAGAAAAAAAAATCAGAATTTCAGAAAAAAGATTTAAAAAGTAAAAATGCTCACGGATTCAAAAAAGTTCACATATTTTAAAAAAAGTTCGCCGGTGAGGAGTCCCCGACGATCGCCGGTGAAGAGTCCGCGAGGAAAAATTCAAAAATAAAAATGCTCACGGATTCTAAAAAGTACACAGATTTTCAAAAAAAAAAAGTTCATCGATTTTGAAAAAATTGAAAAAAGTACGAAATTCTAAAAAGTACGAAATTGAAAAAAGTTCACCGATTTTGAAAAAAAAACTCATGAATTTGAAGAAAACAAGTTCATAAAATTTTGGAAAAAATATTATTGATTTTGAAAAAAAATCATGACTTTGAAAAAAAGTTCATCGATTTTGAAAAAATTCATCTACTTTCAAGGAAAATGTTCATGAATTTGAAAAGAAATTCATCGTTTTTGAAAAAGTTCATCTACTTTCAAGAAAAAAAATCACTAACTTCTTTCGCAAAAAAATTATGAATTTTAAAAAAAGGAAGAAAAAGGAAGAGAGAAAAAAGAAGGAAGAAAAGGCAACGACTCGACTCGACCGCCCATCCACCTCGCAAGGAAAAAAGTAAGCGTCAGCTCCCCCCAACATCAGAAGCGAGAGCAGAGGGAACCAAACCCTCGCCATGTCCGGCGGCGGCGGGCCTCCCGGCAACGGCGACAACCCCGGTGAGACCCCCCCCCTCCCTTCCTTGCCGCGGTTTGGATGCTTTGGGGATCCGCGCGGTGCGCGGTGGCTGGCTGGGGCGAATCGATTGCTGCATCTGCTGATTTGGTGTTGCTCGATCCATCCATGGGGCGGGGCAACGACTGATTCCTGCATCAAATTATTTGCTTGTTTGATTGAAAGAGTGGGGGGATTCAGTTACTAGTTTCGTGAGCTTGGAGCATAGATTTGAAAGAGTCCACCTTTTTTTGGGTTTCTATTTGGTTTGATTTCTTGGATTTCTTGTCTGACTTACTTGCTTGGAGTTCGATTAATTACACAGTCCAACTATGAACTAGTAGTCTCATCTCATACGGACGGTCAAGACCGATGATATATATATATATATATTCATGCTGCTGCCTGCCAACTGTTTGGTTGCTTGTCTCAGGCTCAATTCTGTAACATGCTCGTCCATTGCTGCCAATTCACGAATCGTTTGCCAGTTGTGATAATTGTCTCCCAACTCAATAATCGTTTGCCACAATTTCTTAAGACTTTGATTAACAGTGCATTACCCTTCTGCAGCCTTTTCAATTCTTGACATCATACGTGTAAATACATAAGTAGGTCGCGGGTTCCATTCCTATCGCTACCGAGCTCTCTTTTTTTTTTCCTTTTTGCGATTTTTCATTTGCGTGAAGGCGGAGCCACAGCGAATCGGCCTCCTGTGCGAACCGCCACTCCTTGCCGCAATAAGCGGCATATAGGAGGTCCCGTGTAAATGCTCTTACTCCTTACCTCTAACTTAAGGTTATCGATAAAAAAAAGGCCACGCCGGCGCGCCGGACCAAAATTTCGGCCGATCGCGCCCCAGCCGTCAGATTGGCACCTTGCTGGTGGGGATGAACTGGATTAGATACTCACGGGGGTGGAGATAAGGTTTGTGTGGCCAGCCCTGCTGCGTTGGCCAAACGGTCATGTGGGCGAGTTGCATTATAACCGTACGATGGTGTTTAATCCCACGCACGCGGCGCGTCCGGTGCAGCGGTTCGGCCGGCCGGCCAGCACCAAACGTTTTCCACAAAAAATCTTTAACTTAAGGGAAAACAATTGATTTCCTTTTTTTTTGACAATTAATTGATTTCCTTTTAATTGTATAGTAAGAGACTCGAAAGCAGAGACCTTGGCTGGAACCAAACCCTCGCGATGTCCGGCGGTCGACGCGGCGGCGGGCCTCCCGGCAGCGGCGACAACCCCGGTGAGACCTCCCTCCCTCCCTCCCTCCCATGCCGCGGTGTCGAGATGCCCCCGTGCTTTGGGATTCCGCGCGGTGCGCGTTTGATGGCGCATCTGCTGATTTGGTTTTCCTAGATCCATCCGTGGGGCGGGCCGAGTGATTCCTGAATTACCTCCCTCCCTCCCATGCCGCGGTGTGGAGATGCCCCCGTGCTTTGGGGATCCGCGCGGTGCGCGTTTGATGG
>NC_057814.1:2235775-2282837 GCF_018294505.1 Triticum aestivum | reverse complement strand
AGTGATTCCTGAATTACCTCCCTCCCTCCCTTGCCGCGGTGTGGAGATGCCCCCGTGCTTTGGGGATCCGTGTGGTGCGCCGTTGGATGGCGCATCTGCTGATTTGGTTTTCCTTGATCCATCCATGGGGCGGGCCGAGTGATTCCTGAATTAGGCATTATTATTATTATTATTGGTTGTTGTTGGCGCCATTGGTTGTTGTTGTTGTTGTTGTTGTTGTTTGGGTTTGTTTGTTTTGAAAGAATCGGGGATTCAGTTACTAGTTCCGTGAGCTTAGAGCTTTACAGAGCCACCTTTGGGTTTCTTGGATTTCTTCTCTGACTTGCCTGGAGGGTAGAGCCTTAATTAGATTATTACAGTCTCATCTGGTATGGTTAAGACCGATGATATAAACATGCTGTGGTCGCTTGTCGCAGGTTACCTACCATGCTAAATTCTGTAACATGCTCATCCATTGCCAATTCACCAATCGTTTGCCAATTGTGATAATTGTCTCCAAGGGAATATTGCCACAACTTGTGATAGCCCTTCTTAAGACTTTGATTAACAATGCATTACCCTTCTGCAGCTTTTTCAATTCTTGACATCATGCGTGTAAATATGTTTGTTTATATCGCTCTATGTAATAATCATACATCACATAATCCTGTCCTTATCCTGCATCCAGGTCCAGGGGGTGGTTGGGAGACCATTGAGAATAAGAAGAAGAAGTCAGGGCAAACATGGGCGCCACGGACTTCATCCTCAAATGCTCCACCCGCTACAGCAAGGCAAGCTTGGAATGGCAATGGATCTTCGCGTCCTTCAGGAAATAATTCGGCTCAACCTTCTGGTCGTGGTCCTGCTGCCAGACACAATCCCAGGGTATCATCACAAGCAAGGTTTACAGAACCAGGATTGCAAGCGCCAAACCCAGCTGTCACCCCACCTCTGGTAAATGGTTGGCAGTGGGCATCAAGGCCTCGCCCATGTCGTCCTCGAAGCAACAACGATGATGATGTTGCTTCATCTGGTTTCGACCCTGAGATGGATGATCCTCAAGTCGAGGACTCGTCAGATGATGATGATCTTAATGATGATGATGATGACATGAGCGATGACTATGATTCCGATGCATCGGAGAAAAGTTTCGAAACCCGAAAAACAAACAAGTGGTTCAAAAGTTTCTTTCAGGAGATCAACACCTTAAGTGTGGATCAGATACATGAGCGACAATCGCATTGTCCGGCATGCCAAAATGGACCAGGAGCAATTGCCTGGTTCAAAGGGCTGGAATCTTTGGTCAGACATGCTAGAACAATGGGTTCTAGGAGGGTTAAGCTCCACAGGGAATTGGCTGCATTGCTGGAAGAGGAGATGTCTCGCAGGGGGTCTTCTGTGGTACAGCCCGGCGAGCACTTTGGGAAATGGAACGGATTGGCAGAAAGCACTGACCAGCAGATAGTATGGCCGCCAATGGTGATTGTGATGAACACAAGACTGGAAAAGGGTGAAGATGATAAGGTGATGATGTTTGTCTATCTTCGACTACACATTGTATTAGTAGCAAAAGTAAACAGCAAAACTGTCTTATTTTCATGCTCATTTCTTTTATCTTTCTAGAGCATTTGATTCATATCTATTAATCTGTCTGGGAAGGATTAAAATACTCAATATTCAGACGACCTGTTATAACATGCTTGAATTTAATACAAACTAAAATCATGTAAATATATGTCTACTGTGTTGGCTAGGTATAGTTAGTAAATCAGTTGAATGTTTGCAAATATGTAGTCCATTGAATTTGTAAAAAAGCATATGTTTAAGATAACTGTTCAAGGTTCTAAAATGACGTTTTATTGCATTCTGATTTCGCTATTCGTTGATGCTCAACAGTGGTTAGGCATGGGCAACCAAGAGCTACTCGAATATTTCAGTGCTTATGCTGTGGCCAAAGCACGTCATGCATACGGTCCAGTTGGGCACCGTGGCATGAGTGTGCTAATATTTGAAAGCTCTGCCGTGGGCTATACTGAGGGGGAACGTCTGGATAAGCACTTTGTTGATCAAAGAACACACAGGTACAATTATATGCAAAAACACAGGGCTCTTTTCTTACCAGGTGGGATAAGACAATTATATGGTTTCCTAGCCACAAAGGAAGACATGGAGGATTTCAATAAACACCACCAAGGTATAATATTGAACTTCTGTTCATACATTTAATACATTCTATGGTAAATACTACCTGATTGTAATGAACTTTCTTGCCTGAATTCTTTGCCACCAATGATGATTGGTGCGAATGCAACATGATATGCATGTGAAGCTGCACCTCTCTGTTCTTCACTTCTCGCATTGACATGTTAACATGGTCGATACTTCCCACATTCATCTCTATATATGTATTTGGAGCATAGTACGACAGGCCTGTTTAGTTTTCTGATGCTGTCCTGTTAAATTCAAGATGGCCTATAGTTATGGCGGCTCAAACACAGTATTATTATTATGTATTTATCTTGGTTCAAAAAATGTATTAATTTAGTGCAAAGGTAGAAATGCTCTATTAAACCAGATTTCAGTACACCCACGATTTTCTTAGCAGATATATTGGCTACTGTACTATGTGTTTACATAAATGATTTTTTATAATTCTCAGGGAAAAGCCGCCTGAAATATGAGATGAGATCTCATAATGAGATGGTAGTGGCCCCGATGAAAAAAATGAGTGAAGATAATCAAGAACTCACTTATGTGAAGAACAAGGGGGTTAAGACAGAGCAACGCTCTAAAGTTGTACAAGGAACCCTGGACGTTGTTACCCAGAAACTTCGAGAGACCGAGGAAGAGAATATATTCGTCAGGCGTAAAGCTAAAGAGAAGCACTCTGAGTACGAGGAAGAGGTAAATGATTGCTTGCTTAAAGGTTGCACCAGTGTGTGTGAAGACACATCTGAACATCAAAGGGATATTTTATTTCCAAACACTTACATGCCAATAATCAACATTCGATAGAATTACCATTTCCTTGTTTTTGAGATCATTGGCTTTTTTTTTTACCTTGTGCAATTTCTATACTTTCCAGATGAAGTCCCAAGAGAAATTCTTCCATGATCAGATAGAAAACATTCACAAGGCCCTAGAGGACAAGGAAAGGGAGTTTGAGAGGTTGCTGCAGGAGGAGCGTGCCAAGGCTAGACAGTGTGACGTGGATTCTGGGACTACCGAAAATCGCAGGCTAAGGTGCGTACCATGAACAATCAATGATTTCTGTGGAGCTAATGTTGCAATGTGTGGTCTGGGGATGGAAGTGCTCCAGGTCGATGTTTTACTTGTCAATCTTGCTTCTGTTTCGCTTTCAGTATAGTGAAAACATGGTCTATTTTAACCCGTACATGTTATGCTACTGTGCAGGAAGGAACAGGTACAGCGGTTCATAGATTGCCAGGTTAAGGACGTGCAGGAGTTCGAGGCTGAAGCAGACCAACTGATAAAAGCACATGAGGAAAAGAAGGTGCAGCTCAAGAAAGAGTACGCGGCAAAGGAGGTGGAGCTCGAGAAGGAGTTTGATGCCGCTTTTACCGGTCTGATGGAGAAACACAAGCCCGGCACCTTCCAGGCCTCCAACAGCTCTTGAAGATCACAATACATAGGTTTTCGATCCGGTTTCCCTTATAAACTGGATCACTCTCCTGGCGTAATGGCCGCTTTGAGTGATATATTCAGGTGTATGCAAGATTAGGAAACCTGAACTTGATTGGACCTGTCATCTTGCTCTGCTTTAGAATTTCAGATAGAACGTGTCCAAATTATCGTGTCATCTTTTCAGAATTTCATATGGTTCCTTCTAGGCTGGTGTCATTGCCAGAGAGAAGAATTCGAGTTCTTTTCAAAAGACATGATGAAAACTAGAGACTTGGGCGATCATTTGCGTGAGTTTAATCATGGGGATGGTTGTCCGAAAAGTCATTGGCGAAAAGCTGAGTTGCTTTGAGGTCTATACCTTTGTAACTTTGTCACCATTTGCTTTATCTAGTCAAATTTTTCTTGTCCTCGTCTTTATCTAGTAACATTTCTAGCCAGTGTTTGCTATTTGTCATGAGAAAACTGCCAAGAGTTTTGGGCCTCCTTGCCACTACCCACAAATGCCTCATCATTGAAATTTGGTGAGTATTAGTACGAAAACCGAATCCGTGTTTTGGGCTTAACTGAATGTCCACCCAGATTTGCATGCCATGGCTTCATCTTCTGGCCTCAACCCCACTTCCTACCTAGTTGAAATCTTCAACGTATTGATCAGTTATAAACTGTACTGCATTCTTTTATCACTTGTATAAATTGTAGCACTGTTAACAAGCTTAATCTATTATTGCTTTTGATTCCAGTGCTGCTTGGCCATCTCTTCTGTAAATGTTTCTCGTTGTTAATTTCTATCAGGTTTCATGTTTGTAAATCTGGACAATTTCTATAACAGTATTTTTCTTTTTTTTGCGAAGTAATTCTGCAACAGTACTAGTTTACAGAACGCTGTCTTGAAAATGATAGGACTGTCACTCAGGATTTGCACAAAAAGAAGTGTTCATACAAATTGGTGATACCATCACCATGGTGCAGACGCCAGCTGCTGCATAGCCTGTGCGCTCGATTCCCTCTCCTCCACCTCTTCATTCATCACCCTCATAGCATCCTGGAGAGTCGCCATCTTCGACTCCCAGGCTCTCATCTTCCCCACCTCATCAGCGGCGAGGAGGCCAAGGAGGCCATCGACTCGCTCACGCAGGAACGTCACATCCATGCCCAAGGCCTCCAACGCCTGCAAGCTCTTCTTCCACTCCGCGAGGTCCTCACGAGAAGAGGGAGAGGAGGCCCTGACACCCTCGGCGATGATGGCGGTCTGCGCCATCATTGTTTCTTTCAATCTCGGTCTCACTACTGGTACTAATGTTGATGTTGTCGCCGCAAACAAACTCCGGGTTACGCCACATCTTGCTCTTAGCAGACTTGGCGCGTGCCGGCCTCCCTCGAGATCTTTTATTCGGACATTCAGTTGTGTGAGTCAAACACACTCGAGATATTTTATTTTTAAAGCACTCTACTCGCAGAGAAATCAACTAGTGATGAATTACCTTGCACATTTCTTTGGGTGGCCATCAGCATCAGGTGCCTGTCAAATAAAAACTCATTCTTAGTTTTACATACATATTAACGTGTGCTTACAAACATTTGTTTTCTTCTTTCTTTCTTTTTTGAAAAATGAGTCTGTGTACAAACATGGGATTCTTTTAAGTTTCTACTCACAAAAATGCATTGAATTCATGTAGGACCTTACCGTCGGATCATAATCATCATTGTTGTTTCCCTCGCTCTCGCTCTCGCTCTCACTGCTGCTAATGCTGTAGTTGTCGCTGTAAACAAACCCTGGTTTTCGACACGTCTTTGTCTTTGCAGACTTGGCGCGTGCCGGCCTCCCTCTCTTCCCCTGTAACATAAGTACACAATCTACTTATTAAATAAGAAATTTGGCCACCCACGATACTAACCGTGGCATACCATGTTTTTTCGTTTTTCCATACAAAATGGGCATGATATAAGGACAAGTGTTTCTTTCAAGCGTTGAATACAAAAATGCTTTGATGAACCAATATTCAATATTATGTTGTTCTTACCGTTGGCGCAAAATTATCATCCTTGTCACCGTCGTCGGGTATGGAATCTGCCGGCCACGTATTAATGTTGATGTTGTCACAGTAAACAAACTCCGGTTTACGCCACATATTACTCTTAGCAGACTTGGTGCGTGCAGGCCTATTTCTCCTCTTCTGTTACACAAGTACACAATTTACTTTATAAATATTAATCTGCTTACAAACAATTTTGCTGTCGGATATGCTTAAATATGCGGCTGAAGGTATAAGATAATCTGAGCAGAAGCATTGTGAATTCATAAATAAAACTGGAAGCTCTGTTTATTGGTTCTAATCTTAGTTCCAGGATATCACAAGCACAAACACGAGAATGCATTTCGGGGGTGTATCGACGGACTTACTTTCTGCATTTTAGGTTTATGTGCACATACTTTAACCCGCCCGCCGGGACGCTTTTGCTGCTCATCCTCCGGCCTCACGACCTGCCACAATGAGGTTAATTAGATCGATCAAGAAGTCATGCTCTTAATTATACTTTACAGAATCATGACTCTAGTGAATCTGAAGTACAGCAAGTGAACACTTACTCTAAGAGGGACAAAGTGGACCTCGCTCTCCGGATCATCGCATTCATCAACCGCCATAGGCTGTTGGCCAGCAATAGTAGTAAGCGCGAGCCCCTCTTCCTACGATCATAAAAAAAAGTTGTTATCATTTCGACGCAAAATTTAAAAAAAAGGGGCCTCCCGGCCTCAAGATGAGGTTAACTAGATCAATCAAGAAGTTGCAAAATCACGACTCTACTGAATCTGAAGTGCAACAAGTGAACACTTACTCTTAGAGGTACATAGTCGACCTCGATCTCTGGATCATCGCATTCGTCGACCGCCATAGGCTGTTGGTCGGCAAGAATAGCGAGCGCGAGCCCCTCATCCTGCGATCATCAGTTTTTTATTTAATCATTTCGTTGCAAGAAGTTTAAATCAGAATAAAGATCCAAAACATTGATGAGAGGAGAAGTTTAAATTTAAATCAGAATAAATAACGTGAAGGAGATGATATGTACGTGTTGATCATGAAGCGTGGGAGAAGGTGGGACGGAGGAACTCCCTGCTGCTGCATCCATGACGACTATCATCGCCATGCCTGTGTCGTTGGTGCTGCACAACGGTCAACGGGAGGATGAGAGGAAGACGGGTAGGTACTACTTAACGGAAGAGAAACGCAAATGCTGGAAATAGACCGTTGTGCGTCCGGCTAGAGTACGTGATTCACGGAGCTTTCGTTGGTTTGTTTACAAAAACGTTCAAAAACTATCCAAATGAGCTACCTGCCTGCCTGGAAATCAGCGGATTCGTTTCCATATATTTGTATGTTTTTCAAAATTAACCAGAGGAAGATCCTTCCTTTCCATTCCTTGCATGGATGTTTGCCTGCCCGTTTGCGTCTCCATCATATCAAACATGCCGTTGGACTACAAAGACAAGGTCCCCTCACAAAAGAAAAATAAAATCTATTGGGTTTCTGGGATAGACTCGCTGGGGCGGCGCGGCGTCGGGCCTCGGCCTGCTCGGGCCGGTGGCTTGGCCGATCTGGTTGTGCTCGCGGAGGAGGCCTTACCACTTGGGATCTGGAACCTACATGTTGATGCTCACGATTTTGATAGTCATACCGATGAGATTTCTCGAAAAGTCTTTAGTGCTCATTTCGGGCAACTTTCCGTTATCTTTCTTTGGTTGAGTGGCATGTACTTTCATGGCGCCCGTTTTTCCAATTATGAAGCATGGCTAAGTGATCCTACTCACATTGGACCCAGTGTGGCGGTGGCGGAGGCGTGCTCGGGCTAGGCTTGTGGCCAGCGGCTAGCGAGGGTGGCGTGCGGGTTCCAGCGATTGGTGGGGGTAGAACTAGGGTTGGACAGTGGAAGCTCTGTGGTGGGTAAGAGAGTTCGAGCGGAAGCTCTGTGCCTCGGCACCAGCGATGCTTGTGGTGTCGCTCTTCTCTTGGGGGCGCCGCCTTAGCCTTTTGCCTTCCCTCTGACCAGTGGCGGAGACAGGGGGGCCAGCAGGGGCCCTGGCCCCCCCTAATGTCACTGGTTTAGGACTAATACTAGTGTAAACATTGATTTTTTTGCTGTTAAAACAATGCATTTTAATGATCTGGCCCTCCCAAACAAGGTTTAGCAACGTTTGGCCCTCCCAATTTGATTTTCCTGGCTCCGCCACTGCCTCTGACACTAAGAGTGAAAACATTTGTCCGCTTCGGCTGACCTAGCCGCGGCCACGCTTCACACGTGTCAAAACACATACAAGCATCTTGGGAGTACAACCTTAACTAGCCTGCCGGCATCATGCAGGTACATATTATTGTCTCGAAAGGCTTTCACGCTGCTTTATATCCATGACCAAGATATATGGCCAAGATACATGGTATCGAGGAAATCCACAAAAATTGATCAAACAAAGAAACACGACATAGTTGATAACACCAAAAAGCAGTCGCCAAGAAGAAGCACATGAGACATGTCATCACGCCCTAGGGACCTCCACACCCATCCCCGAGGCCCACAATGGTCGTCGTAGCTAGTATTTGGTCACAGTAGCTAGTATTGGGTCACAGTCGTCGCAACACTAGTTGTTATCATCGAAGGAGCACTTGGTGATCATTGTCGCAACACCGCTCGAAATCGTTGTAACACACGGAGGTCTGTCTAATCCATCCCAATGGATGAACTTGAGGAGGATCGAAGCCTGGAAGACTAACTCGAAGAAGAAGCGCCACTCCTATGAGGACTAAAACCCTAAAGTATGTAAAGTCGAGGTACCAGGAAGGGAGGAAAATCCACAGGCTCGCTGGCAGAGATTGACGGGAGGAAGGTTGTGCCCTATTCGCCTTCTGAGAGGGGAAAGGTGCAATATCCATGACTAGCTATGTTCATCATCCTCAGAGCTGTGATGTCCTTCCTTACAATTTGACTACCTTTTGCTACAATTTTGGGAAGTGGGTAACTTCTGTAAAATTAGCCGAACATAATCCTCCTTGTAGCCGCCACACATGATGGCACTGAGGTTTCGCTCGTTCACTTATTGTTATAGAAATCTGGCGCCATCATGTTTGGCTTTTGTTTATAGGAAGTCAAATAGAGTTAAAATTTTCATCGTGAACCATCGGGTTTTATATAGATATGCTTAAAAGTTTTCTAAAAATGGTTCAATTATTCTTTTCGAACAACTTGTTCGAAAATAAATAGGTCCAAATTCTGGTAAAAAGTTGATACTGGAGCTTTCTTAAAGCCGGGGTCCAACTGGAAAGCTTGAATCTGTTGAGAAGAAGTACAAAAAGATGAGTCATGCTTTAACTATCCATGTGATGATGATTTGATCAACACTACAAGCACTAGTTGGCACTTCCATTGCTTGTACGCTAGCACTAGGTACATGTACACGTACACACATTACACGGATCTAGAGTGCTCCACAGGCGGTGGTTTGTACGTAAATGCCAATCAAAAACTGCCAATTGCAGGTGAATGTCGGCGCCAAGTAGACGTCCTGAGACTATAAATTGATACCACCCGAGGCGGATCCATGCCGCAACAGACTATGCAGACAGACATAAACTGACCTGAAGATGAGACGTTGACGGTGCCTTGAACCGACAGCACCATCACCATGGTCTAGCTATGTCCTTCTCCATGAAGAAGAGATGCATTGCTGGTCTCATGGGTTGGTGTTTTCACTCCAAGCCACCATCGACGCCTTACCTGGATCCCCCCTTTCCAGACGGCCATGAACAAAGATGCACAGGTTCCATGGCTAATGGTGCGCCACCATCTTCGAACTCGGTGGATCACCAAGCCATGCCGGCGAGGCCCGAGAAGAACAGCCACATACTGCCCCCTACACACCGATGGCGGGAGGACTATTCGGTTTCTGAGCTATGGCAAATCCAATCAAGCGACGACAAGCACAAAGACGAATGACGATAACCAAAGTGTCGTTGCTTGATCAGATTTGCCATAGCTCAGAAGCTCAACAATATGGCCAGAAAGAAAAAACTCGATACATACATACACAGGAAAGAGTGCCACCTACCTGGTTTTAATTTCTACCATCAGTTAATTATGAAACTGATTTATGAATGGTAACAGTCACAGAAGTGTGTAGCTAACCTAAACAACATGGCACCATTTTTAGCAGCCTCAAGTTTTATCCAACGGTGCTACAAACCACCGTAAACAATATCAGCCAAATCTCGACAACATGATCGAAAATCATTCGCTGGACTTTCAATAGGGTTTTTGTCTTTGCCGGCCACTAGACTCGTCTTCAGTCAAAATCTCGAGGAGCGCAAGAAACTCATCACTTGATACGTTACAGCTTCCACCTCACCTGATATGAAGACAGAAAAATATTATTTTTTGTTTCTCAAAACCGAGATGGCTGAAAAATATATGGAACGCTGCTGCTGCTGCAATATCTGACCAGGAGCGAGGAGTGTGGTACCTTCATCTAGGTCAGAATTAGGAAGACTCCTCTCTGCACTCTACAACCGAATTCCCCCATGATTACAGGATGCAACAACACATGCTTCCTAATTTGGAACTGAACTGAATCTGTGCTCTGTACTCGAACAAAAAATGGCTGCTGCCTCACATTACAAATTAGTTAGTTGATTGGTTTCTGAACAACGATGCAGTGAGGAACTGAACAACGATGCAGTGACGAACTGAACTGAATCTCATGGAAAGCAAATACAGCCTCTGTACTCTGATCTTGGATGGCTGGATGCCTCACCCACATGCTATGCTGCTACAGAAACAGAACAGGGAATGCGAGCAACATATCGACTGAGTACAGGATCAACAAGTATCACTCAACACAATTAGTAATTACTTTGTATGTATGAGAGCAACACTAAGCCATCAGCCTACCAACTGCAAATTAAACAATTGATGAAACAAGCCAAATTCGGTCCTAGCTAGTGGTTGCTGGCTCACATTACAGATTATTTAGTTGGTTGGTTTCTGTCACAGAAAACAAAGATACAGTAACACATGTATCTTTGGAACTGAACTTAATCATAGCAAACAAATACAGCCTCTTTAGTCGAAACAAAAATGACAAATATTGGCATCCAAACCAACACATGCACACACAAATCTTAAACAGTAGACAACACATGCAATTGGTGAAACAAATAAGTTTGGTCGCTCACCCACATGCTATGCTGCTACAGAAGCAAAACAGGGAATGCTAATCAACAAGGACCACTCAATTAATTACTCTGTATGTAAGCCATTGGCCATGCCAATTGCAAATTAAAAATCCTTCATAAAACAGAAAAGCACTTGTGCAAAACAAACAGAAGCAAATTTTACCTTTCTTTTTATGGTGCAAGGATGAGGTCTCGTTGCGGACAATACATGCAACAGGAAGACAAAGAAGAAGACTTTTTGTGAAGGTACTGCTAACCTTGATGATCCACATCCAGAGGAGAACGAATGAGGACAAATCTGTGTGTGTCAGGCAATTCCTTGCATTTTTCTTCTCACCATCTGGACAATGCGGACATACTCAAAGAACCGATTTGTGTCCATACCCATGGTCGTGCCCACTGTCATCACTGTGCCTCTGTACAGACCATAATTTCCGCCAACAATCAGGTCAAAACCACCAAACTCTTTCATCAGGGCCTCAAACTCCTTAGTATCTAGCTTCTGTATCCTATCCAGTTGTCTCAGCTTTCCGTTCTGCTGGGTTTTTCTCCACCACATCTTTAGAACTCTACGGTTCACCACAGACTCCTCTACGGACACCACGCACCTCAGCGGAATTCCAAGACGGTGTAGAGCGACTTCTGCACCCCCGATTCCACTGTAGATAGAGATCACTCTCAGCCCATCAGGATACCGGTCCTTTAGGACCGACAAAAGGTATGCTATGGTATCAGTTTGCAAGGCAAACCTCATAGAAGCAACCTTGTCTTGTGGGTCTATGCCCGGCAGATCTGTGTGGTTAGCTGGATAGCCTAGTATCATTTCCATCTGGTGTGGCTGCAGAGGGCCTAACTTGCCTTGGCCGATCCAGACAAGATTCGCCGTCTTGCATTGCTGGACAATCTGTGCTTGCTTCACTTCTGAAGGGATTCCTCGTGAATCTTTCATTGCCTTCTCCAGCTTGTCACGAATCTGTTCATTTCCTGCCACATCTAAGCCAACACCATCAATCCATTTTCTCGTGTCCCAGAAGGGACAGAACTGCCTTGTCAAAGGTAATGCATCTCTGATCGTCATTGGTGACCTTGGAACCGTGACGTGCCTTCCCTCCGTTGGAAGGTTATGAATGTAACCCTCCCTTCGCGTCAGAGCCGAGAACGACTGACTGTTTAGATACTCCGGTTGAACATTGAATAAGAAACTCGATAACGTATTCCAACTGTCTTTGCTGATGTCAACCAGACTTGCATAGATGAAGAAAGGAGGCTTGGCAAAGTCGGCACGGATGTTTCTACCAAGGCTTGACGTCCTTTCAAGACATTCATCGTTCAGAGAACCATTAGCAATTGACCCAGAACAACGACTTAACCATGGAGTGCGGCTAGATTGATTAACATTCTGACTGCTTGACGCCCTTCTGTCATCTCCAAATGCATGCTTGGCCTTTTTACGCCTGATGTTGGCATCATAATCATCATAGAACCTCAATCTCGAAATTGAATACTCAGTTTCTGTCTCGTCCGGAAATTCAGACTCTATCCTCACCTACATAAAAGAGAACATATAATGCCATGTTAGAAACAAGAGGGGTTATTAATTAGTTTTTATTGTTTTACATCCATGAGAGCATTTAAAGATGTCACTTTCCATATGAGCATTGGAGTCAACGATTACATACTTTAATAATCATGAAACAAAAGAAACTAGAAAACCAACTGGAAACATCATAAATAGAAATCGTTTATGTAAACAGTTGATCTAACTTCTTTATGGATATGAGATCAAACAGATATTAACATTGCCCTCATCTGTCCACATATGGTTTTTGAACTCTGCAGGAGATCCTATAAGTATAACAAGGTACTCTACACTAGCATAGTGTTCTATTTATTTTTTGCATCGTCGAAAGCTCGCTCCTACGGGGAGACATGGTATGCGTAAATAGCACCCCACTTATAATTTTGCCACTTCCTCATGTAAAAGGGCTAACAGATGTGGGAAGACACAACAAGCATTACATACTGGTGTCACTCACCATAGGCTTCTAATTCTAATGCGAGAGTTAAGTCACAACCACAACTCCACATAGGCCACTTGACGGTTCAAGAAACCATCAGTACCCTCGGTCGGGTGGTGAACGCGGCTGTAAGTACCAGAAGGGAGTTCGCATAAGGGATTACCCAGGTTCGAGCCCACTTGGTGAGGTAACACCCTACGTCCTGCTTTGGATTTGTATTAATGATGGAGCACCTCTGCGAGGGGGTTACAGTAGAGATGTGTATGGCTACCAAGAGTATGGTCTACGTTGTAGATGGGAATGGCTACCTGCAGCCTCGCCTTATATAGGTGATGAGGGCTACGGGTTTACAAGTGATCTAACCGATCTCATGCCGCCGCCATCTTGGTTTGCATGCCAAGATGGGCTCCTGATCTTTATCCGAGGCTCCAGGCCCCCTCCTGTCACCGGACCCCTGTCAGAATACCTGGGCCCAGGGCAAGCCTGCTGCCGGGCCTCCCTCTGAGGGACCACCCCCGGTGTATTACACCATCAGTAGCCCCCGAGCGTGTCTAGAGTTAAATCTTTTTCGTCCCCGGGAATGAGAACCTAGGCGGGCTCCTAATGTCGAAAATTTTGGTTTGTCTTCATGAGTCTCGCTTCAAGGTATTTAGGCTCGCCAAATGCGTGGGTTCCTGGATAGTGTCTACGTTCAGAGTGACCTGTCCGGGTGGCTCTGGGGCCTTGTGCCCTATCGCGTGCTCTACGTATGACGACCGAGGCGATCATGCACCGGGGGAGCCCGTGGGGGGAGTGGCGACGGGTTTCGTCCGGTGACGGCGAAGATCGCAGGCCTGCTGCCAGGCTTCCCGCTGAGGAACCACCCCCGGTGTATTACACTGTCACCACTCCAAACAGCCCGAGTCTAATAAAAATGAATGTCATTTAGTTACTTTTTTCTGCTGAGTGGTATTTGAGAAGCGTCTTGCGAATATGGAGTCAGCCAACTCCTCGACTGTTGCTTCCTCACCTGGAAAGAGTAGGAAACATGACATTTAAGGTTTCTGAACTCAACAGAGCAGACAAACACTAGTAGACTGCAAATAAACATGTACTCGTAATCTTAAAATTGACAGATTGATATATTTAAAATTATGGCTACAGCTCTAATCCTGACACCATGTTCACCTACCGAAAATAGCAATCACAGATGAGACCTCTTCTTTATTGAAACCCATCTTGAGCAAAGAAAGTGGTTTATCCATTACCTCAGGCAGCAATTCAGCAGTTTCCTGAAAAATCGTCATTTTAAAATTAAAGCGTGCATATTGGAATGCTCTAGAACAACAAATTCAACGCGCATGTCTATAGCAGCGAGAAATGAATGGCATTTAGTTACTTCTTTCTGCTCAATGTTATTTGCAATGCGTCTTGCCAGAATTGCGTCAGCGAGCTCCTCAACTTTGGCTTCTTGACCTGAAAGGAACAGAAAAAAAATGACATAAGATCTGTACGAAATTACCAAAACAGACCAACAAGTGAATCAAGTCTGCTACAACACGCAGATGATACCGTCATCTTAATGGAGAGTGCTGATATTTTCTTATGTTGTTTTGAGGGCAAGTCAGGCATGATGATCAATTATCACAAGAGTGTGGTTCTGGTTTTGGGGATAAACTGTAAAGCTGGGTACCTTATCTCTGGTATATCTGAGTATGCTCACTGATGAACACAGATTAGTTAATGCTCAGCTTATGCATTTGGTTCAGAAAATCACCAAGAGGATGGTCCAATGCATGTCTGGCAAATATGCCTTAGTACCAGATGAGTTTGTATTTGCTGGCTGAAGGTGTACACAATGAGATGGACAGGGTAAGGGACAGATTTTTCTGGGAGGGGACATCTAATAAAGCCAAATACCACATGCTCAAAAGGGAGTCAGTCTGTAGACCTACAGATATTGGGGTTTGGAAATTGTTACATAAGTGGATTTGGAAATTGTTCAATGAGGACAAAGTCACTCTATGGCTTCATCTCATTAAAAAGAAATGTATGCTGGAATGTTCCTCTATTTTCATGACTAATAACGCTAGGGGATCAGAATTCTAGAATGGTCTGCAGAAGATCAACATCTCCTTTCTTAGGGGAGCTAAGTTTGTTGTTGGCAATGGGAAGATTTTCAAGACAGAGCGAATGGACTCTCAGTGCTGGCAAAAAATACAGTGCCAAGTCTATGTACGGATGGCTTTCTCACCAGAGAGTACTGACACCTTTTTTGAACAAGATGTGTGGAGACTGAAGGTTCCTCCGAAGATCAGAGTTTTTGCTTGGCAAGTGTTGCATGAGAGGATTCCCACTAAAAAGCAGATCCGTCATCGTCATGGGCTGACAGATGGCTGCTGCCCTCTCTGTTTGGCCCCTGAATCCATTGACCATCTTCTCTTCCAATGTCCTACTGTTCTGTTTGTTTGGTCTTTTGGTAAGGAGTTTCTGACCACCCAGGACTTTGTTTCATGGCTGAAATGGGAGTATGGATTGCATCTGGCTTGGGGTATGGGCGATTTGGCAGGCATTGTGGCGCGTTAGGAATGATCCGATCTTTGAGCGAAAATTTCTTAAACATCATGCTGAATATGCTGTGCTCCATGGTACAAAAAGCATGTTCAACTTTATATCTCTTACTGGTGTGCTACTCTACTGCAGGTTGGTTATGGCAAATTTGCTGTTGTGCGGTGAGAATATCATCTGGAAGATTTCATCTTGTATTATGGAACGGACGGAGTATCTAGTAAATAAGTAACAGAAGCTAACAATATTGGAGATTTTAGAAGCACCTACCGAAAGCTTCAATAGCAATTGAGACTTCTTGTTGAGTAAACCCCATCTGGAGCAAAGAATGCGGTTTATCCATTTGCGCAGGCAGAAATTCAGCATTTCCCTGAAAAAGTGTCATTTTAAAACAGAAGTATCAGGCCTGAAGTTGCTCACAATTGCATATGACTTAGTCTAACATATACTAGGTGTTAAAAGTTTAAAAAAATGTAAACATGAGCAACAATCATGATAAATTTAGCAATCCTGCCTGAAGTTCATACTACAGTTATCGCCCATCAACAACATGCCTGGAGAACTATTCTGTTGAGAGCTTGATCATTGATCGGTATTTCAACCGGATCAGCTCTCTGGTAGGTCTGAATAGTACTTTCCATTTCTGTTTATTTTTAGCACAAATTGCAGTGTAAGAACGAAGGATGGAACCAGCAGAAACTTTGAACCCACAAGCACATCCAGCAGATATGTTTGACTAGTACTTGTCATTTCTGTTTATTTTTAGCAGTTTTATGATTTTTCTAAGACTGTTCTTGTGATTCATGTTCAGAATTACAGAGACTGGAACACCCAAGTCAAGTGTGAGTGAATGCGCTGGCTCTAAGTCTAGCTCATGGCACCACGAGATCGAGATTCAGAGGTGAAAACAACAGCTACTAAAGAAAAACAGAAGGGGTCTGGAAAAAGAAACCTCAGTTGTAGCTTCTTGGGCAGTCACAATCCAGTTCACAAGCTGATCAATTGATGCTCCCTCACCTGAAAAGAAATTAAACATATGTTGAGCAGAAAGCACATGGTTACTACTTTTACATGTCGATGCAGAATCACATACCTAACTCACTGACTGCCAAATCAACGTGTTGCTTCGAGAAGCTCATCTTGCTCAGTAAATAAGACCTCTTTTTTGAGGAAGAATCTAGCTCCTGCCGAAGTTAGGAACATTCAGAAGATTTGGACAAACAAACTCAAAACGAATAACATACGACAACAACAGCAGGTACGAGGATATATATCACCTCGGTATCAGGGTTAGCTTCTATCGAGAGCACAGACGGGGCACTGTTTTCTTCATCATCAGAATCAAATAGACTGCCCAAAGAAGATGCCGATCCAGACCCGGTGTTCTGCGAGGCCTATAACATCAAAGTGAATTTGGTATCTTTTAAGAGCATCGTTGGCGAGAAAAGGGAAGTGACTGAGAACACATCAGTGAAAAGGGAACTCCTCGAGTGAGAATAGACAATGTCGGCAGCTACTACCATCTCGATCAAGTGTGCCTTGAAACTTGGTCCTGAGAAAGAAACGGTAACGACGACATTAATACAGATGCAATGC
The DNA here is from genome assembly GCF_018294505.1 of Triticum aestivum. Taxonomy (NCBI): domain Eukaryota; kingdom Viridiplantae; phylum Streptophyta; class Magnoliopsida; order Poales; family Poaceae; genus Triticum; species Triticum aestivum. Next base: position 2,265,835 of record NC_057814.1, on the reverse strand, counting down.
AATGAGAGTGAGAGATAATAACGGAACATATATAAGTTGGGGGCCATAACAGAACAGAGTCCTCCATAAAACCAAGAGGAACATCCCCCCAGTTGAGAAACTCGCGGGATTCACGAAAGAGAAGCGTCTCGGCAAATGAACAAACATGCATCAACACAAGTGAGAACCAACAGAGATTCCCAGCAACATCTGCCTGCTACATAACCCATAGCACCAACAGGCCTCTGCCTGCTCATTCCTGCATTGCTGCATCTCCATCTCTTTCCCCAACACAAGTGAGAACCAACATCTGCCAGAGCATTGTCATCTTGGCTCGCCATCAGAGGTCCCAGCTCGCTTCAGCAACATCCAATCCCCCAAAACAAATTGTAAACGGCACTGATTTCAGGCCATCCTTCTATGCCGGAGGGGACGGAGGCGGACCACTGGACCAGAGGCGCCGCCGCCGCCGCCGCTACATATCGTCGGTCAAACCTGACCAGCGAGGGCACGACGGCCCCGGCTCCGCCACCGGAAGCTTAGCCGGATTGGGAAACAGGGCCGAGGCGCGCACACCACGACGCGGCGCCGCCTCCACCGCCGTCGCGGCGCCCAGAGAATCCCATCGCGAAACCTACCTACCTACAATGCCTGCGGCGAGCCGGAGATCCCCCTCTCCTCCGGCCGCTAGGGCGGCAGACGGAGGAGACGACGGCTCGCGGCGGCCTCGCCGGCGGTCGAAGCGGGGAAGAACCTTGCGCCTGCCTACGAGAGAGGGAGGGGAGGAAGAGAGCGAGGGCGAGGGCGAGGGCGAGGAGAAGATAGCATTACCTGCCGCCGCGGAGAGGGTTTAGAGCTTTAGACGGCGGCGGCGGCGCCGGCCCCGGAGAGGAAAAGCCTTCCCCTTTTTCTGTTTGTTTGTCCAGAGGCTCTGGGTACAAGACCAGAATGCACAGCCGCGCGCCGGCTGTCTTATTACCTTGGATGTGCAAATCGGTCTTTGAACTCTAAAACTATGCTGTGGAGGCCCATTTCGTCCTCTTTTATTTTTTTCCTTTTACCCCTTTTCATCCTTGAATTTTTATTTGAGTGCTCTAGAGGGGGAGACGAACCGACGCAATCGGGCGAAGGGAGTGAGTGGTGGATAACCGCGATCAGAACAAAAGAGGGACGCGCTCCGGCCGCTGCCTACTACGACGATCGTCTACAATGTCGCTTGTGCGAGCCCATACTATAGTCGGTGATGCTTGTTCCATCTGCCTCATCTCACTCCTTCTTGCCTTCAAGCCCACCCACTATTCACCTTGTTCATGGTGGTGTTACTCCTCTTGGTGTGCCATAACCCAAGCAAGTTTTCTGCAAACTCCACTTACTATCTCCTCATTTTCAGAAATTGTGTCATATCTTATGCGACTCGCAATACCAAAGCAAAATGCTAGTGATATATAAATTGGTAAATGGCGCAAAATAAGAACCATGGAGGAGATGAGAAACTAACCCAGTGAATGATGGCACTTAAAGACTGGACAAGTACATTCTGACAAGTCTTGGATATGTATCACTTGCTCATTCTACACTTGTAGAGAGAACATTCGTGTCGTGCCAGGTCGTCGGTGACCTCACACCATTGACAATTATCACCTTTATTTGTCTATGGATGTCCTCACAAGAGTGTCTCTACAACTCTAGGCATCGATCGACCCAGAACGTCCAAATCATCTATACCAATATAAAAAGACCCAAAGGGGCAGATCCAAATAATCTCAGCCATCAAACCATGTCAATCCAACGACCTAGATTGCTCCAATGGTGAGCTCTCAACATGTTGAGCATGCAATTGATAGCATACCAAATACCAACACCTATATTAATCTTATAATTAACACGTAACTGATATCCTACATAATATCAACGTGCAGTTAATTTTTTCCCTAATATCAACGTGCATTGCACGTGCTCATTAACTAGTATTAGAAAGGAGTTTGTACGTTCACTTCCTTGCCTCCAAGTTTCCTCCCTCCGCCCCTCCTATATTTGCTTTTCCTCTCCATGCCCTCCTGCATTTGCTTTTCCTCTCCATGTCCTTCTTGCTTTGGAACAATCTAAACCAAATCGGTAATCTCCTTTCCTTGTCCTAGTGGAGACCATGTCATGCATTAAGTCAATATCAAACTTTACCAAAAACATGTACTGCATTAGCTCGGTCAAATCAAGACATGTCTGACCAAACCTCAACTAAACCAAGACTTCACTTGCATTCTCATACTCATAATCAAATCAAATCAAATCAGATCAGATCTTACCAAAACCTATACCAAATCAAAACTTTCGTTGCCTTCCTCTACCCATACTCAAATCGAATTAAATCATACCAAAATCTAGAATATGGTGTGTGTAAAGACATGATTAGTGTTGAATATGTATACCCATGTTGCAACGCACGGACAATTAGCTAGTGGTAGTTACATTACGAGTCGGTTGCGCACGGGATAAAGCATATGGAAGGCTAGTTGGTGGAATATCACTTTCCTTGGAGTTCTATTGAATTGAATGATGTTTTCGTGCTTTGGAAATGGAGTAGGTCAGCTATGCATTAAACCTTTTGTTCATGGTATTCTACAACTAGGAGCAAGATAAAATAAACTATGTCGAATGGTATAAATGTTAATAAATACTTTTTGCAATTGACTTCATCCCGATCTCAACCAAACCCCTGAGTTGATGATGGTTCGTTGTTGGAGCACTTGAAAGCATGGAAAGAAAATCATTTGAAAGCTAAGGAGCCTTGGTATCCTTCCACTTTTTCAAGGAACACTTTTCCTTGATCATACCAAAGGTTAGACTTAGTTTTAGAGAAGGAATGCTTGCAGATGTAGCCAGTTATTTTACCTCATGCCACCACCATTGTACGTAACCATTCCCACGTATTAATAGGAAACAATACACAGTAGAGGGGGTTTTCCTTCAATTTTATGCACATAAAACAAGCTTTCTTTTTAAAGGATCTTGCACTAGTAGTTGAGGGATATAAATATGGATCAGGATCTACCTTGCCCTGGTTTTATGGTTGTCAACCGGATCTATTGCTTCACGCAATTCACCGCCATTGGTTCAACTAACATCAATCCACGCGGGGTAGCCCTTGCACTTGCTTTTCTCCCGCTATACGATCTTTAGTACCAACCTTCATCAGTCAAGGACACACTCTTCCTTCACAGAGACCGAATCAGGCAGCCAAAAGGTGGAAGGATGTCTGTTCTCCATTCCAACTGAAACAACTGGAAGGAAGCGAGAGAGCAATAAATAACACTCGACACAAAGTAACCATGTCCACACTGTTTATTATTGTGTGGTAAAAGGAGGGCTTTATCAAATCATTTTTTTTGCCTTAGACCCTACACTAATTAAATATATAGGAAGAGCACCACCTACACCAAGACATTATAAGTTCATATCCCGTGACATTCGTGACACCCGTCAAGGGGCGAGCTCTCGCCCCCCACCCGACAGGGGCCATGGCGACAGTGTGGAGCGAAAGAAGGGAGCCGACAACAAAGACGTGCCACCACCTGAGCATTACTTTCTCTGTAAAGATGTAAACGCTCTTATATTATTTCTTTATGAAGAGAGTACATCGCTAGGCACCGGCGGTGGATGGGCAGCTCTTTTGGTCGGAGCCGATGCCCTGGTGCCGTGGGAAAAATGTGCGAGAAAAAACGTAAGGGCAAGCAAACATGTTTTCAGGCCGAGAAAGCGTAAACATAGGAAATGCTCCATGGACGACTGGTCGGAGTTTGATCCCATCTCTTGTCGAATCCAAGCCAAAATTCCTTTCTTTTTTTCTTCCTTCCTTCCGTCCGAATCAAAGTGGCCTCCCCAGCTGTGCCGGGAAGGCCCATGGCGATCCACCGCCGCCGCGAGCCCCTCCTGCCCGCGCTCGCCGCCGCCGCCCTGCTGCTGCTCCTCCTCGCCGGACCCGCGGCGGCGGACGACGCCTCCAGCGACGACCGCGGCCACGACGCCTCCCCCGGCTGCAACAACAAGTTCCAGCTGGTAAAGACCCAATCCCCATCCATTCTACAGTACTCCCCATCAGATCTCGTCGCCCCTCCGCTCGCGATTCGTGGATTGGGTTCGACTCAGATTTTTCCGATGTCAAATGTGGAATCTTTCTTTCTTTCGACATAGAATAGACGCAACCCGTCCCTCCCTGCTACAGTAGTAGATAAGATGAACTCTGCTTGCTTGATTGATTGATGCCCAGCCTGACTTTCTGAACCCACCCTACTGTGAAGTGAACCTGGCAGCAGACAACTCTTCTTCCATAACAGCAACCAGCAAATCAATCCCAATTTCCAGCTGTAATACTATCCTCATATCAGGAGCAGCGACTCCAAAGATAATGTCTCGGTTGTTACACTTTGTATGCATTTTCGGGTCCAAATCTTAAATGAAAGCAAGTTACTGCCGCACCTATACCTAGTTTAGCCCCCCATTCTTTCTCATGCTTCCAGTTTTTTCTTTTTCTCCAGGTCAAGGTGAAGAACTGGGTGAATGGAACCCAAGGCACAACTGTTGTCGGACTGAGCGCGAGGTTCGGATCCCCCTTGCCAAGAACTATCAACGAGGCTCACAGAACATTTGCTGCCCTCACCAGTCCTCCAGACTTGTGCTCCAATTCGACCTCAAAGGTTCGGTTTCGACTCCGACATAACTTGGTTACTACCAAGTTGTTTTCAGAAGAACTTTTCTAGTATAATCTAACCTAATTAATCCTTGCTGCTGCAGTTAACGAATTCTATCGCCTTAGTGGCACGCGGAGGGTGTCCTTTCACCGCCAAGGCCGAGTTTGCGCAGGCTGCTGGCGCAGCTGGTTTGGTTATTATAAATGACGATGAAGGTATTATCATCAGGACTGCCTGAAATATATTATTATCTCTGCCCTGTTCAATATTTTTCTGGTAGGCATATGCATGGTTCTCTTGCAGGCAGTAATCCGTTTGGTCAACTCTGTGTTTGCAGAACTTTACAAGATGGTTTGCGGTGACAATGATACCTCACTTAATGTGACAATCCCCGTCGTAATGGTACCACATTCAGCAGGCAAGAATCTCAAGGACTTATTGGATCATGGAGCAAGGGGTAACTACATATTCTTCTTAATTCTCCTTACTATTGTTAGCTGTTGAACTTCGTAATATTCTCTATTTCTTGTATTTTGCTCCAGTGGTAGATTTTGGGTAGTTAAACATCTCTACTCTCTTATTTCTGCTTATTGTTCTAATATTTTGCCAGATCGTTTCGCGGACGATATTCCATTAGTTTGACTCCATTCTGTCTAATAAATCGTTGTTACAAACAGTTCTACAGCCATTCTCTTGTTTGTTCCTCTAGTAATGATAGAGGTCCCGGAGCTGTGGGTGCATCTATGTGCTTGTGAATCCATGCTAAATTGGAATGGATATAATCAAAATTCTTACCGAAGGGCCGTCTTTGGCTCTTTGATCACATAGCTTCTACATTTTTTAACACAAGTCGGTTACTTAATAATCACGTCTGTACTCATGTGCCATGCATAAATAGTGTTATCTTGAATGAGTGATCTAAGTCACATATCTTACGAGTTAATTTTTGATACACCAGACTATGCATTGCTAATAAGTCAATGTTCTTTTGTTGTAGTGGAGATGCAGTTATATTCGCCAAATCGACCAGTTGTGGACCTTTCAGCATGCTTCTTGTGGTTAATGGCTGTAGGAACTATAGTATGCGCCTCACTCTGGAGTGAATTCGTTGCATGCGAACAGATTGATGAGCATTATAATCAGCTGACACGGCAGGTCCTGACTTTTCTCCCTGTCCAGACTTAATGGCAGTTCATGCAATTTGGCTTTTCATGTGTACCAATCAGTAAATCTCGACTCAGAACAGGGATGACTGATGAATGATGAGACATTAATAAGACTGCAATACAGAATACATGATTTTTGTTTGATTATATGTTGTCTACAGTTTTTTTTCCTCCCTGAGTTGCAAAAAAATAATAATGTTGCGAGACACGATTGCTACTTATGAATGATTATTAAAATAAAAAATAATTTGCATTTTACTGTGTTTGTTTCTAGCTAATGAGTAGTAATTTTCAGGTTATCTCCTGGTTAAGTGTTTTGCTAATGAGTTTCTTCATTTCATACTAAACAGCCAGGACCTAATTCTGGAACAAACAACACACAAGATAAAGAAATCCTTGAAATCACAGCAAAGGGAGCTGGTGTTTTTGTCATAGTAGCTTCAGTTTTCCTTCTCCTCCTGTTCTACTTCATGTCGTCTTGGGTCGCCTGGCTACTGATTGTATTGTTCTGCATTGGTGGTATTGAGGTATTTCCCCGTGTATTCTCTACCTTGTGCTCGTTTGATCACAAGGCCTGTCTATTTGTACAAATACTTCTCTCGGTGCTTGGTTAGTTTTTTGTATTTTGGTATTCGGCTGTGAGTTTGTTTCTGTTTTGTGTGTTGCAGGGAATGCATGTTTGCTTGGTGACAATTATCTCTAGGTAATGCATGAAATAGTTTACATTGAGCAATTTTTTCAACACTCTTTACTTTATTTATCTCCTCATATTCTCTGTCTCGTGTGCGCCTTGTTTACAGGATTAATAAGGATTGGGGAAATAATACTGTACAATTGCCCTTCTACGGGGAGGTCTTGGCCTTGTCTGTTGGAATAGTACCATTCTGTACGGTCTTTGCCATTCTATGGGCTGTATATCGGCATTCTTCGTTTGCTTGGATAGGCCAAGACATCCTTGTAAGTTGAATTGATGATGATTCTTACGTTCGCTTGCTATGTTTTTAATCTTGATTTTAATCCTTGTAAGAGGGTTTTTTATGACCTTCAGTATTTAGTCTATACTTTAACCATGCAGTCTGTATTTGTCACAGGGTATCTGCCTGATGATAACTGTGCTTCAGATGGCGCGCTTACCTAATATCAGGGTATTGGCATGTCTATTTGCAGTAGTCCTAACAGTTTTACGACTCCTGCGTGTATCAGAAGTATCTAAGGCTGTATCTTTGCAGGTTGCATCAGCTCTTCTTAGTGCTGCATTTGTGTATGACATCTTCTGGGTCTTCATTTCGCCTCTTATATTCCATGAGAGTGTTATGATTGCAGTAAGTGCATTCTTGACCTTTACATTTACATCTAGAGTTATTACCTGTTACGCTCTAGTTTTACAGGTTAATTTAGACGGTAGATTTTCTAGTTAAATCAATGGATTGGGCTTGTTTCTCCTCATCAAAAAGATAAACAAAAATGGAATAGTCTTGCAACCACATGATGAAGCCATTTAAGAAAGGTATACTTTGAGGGGGCAAGGATTTGGTAGGTTGTAAAATTGAGAGAAGGACAGGACAGAATCCACAAGGGTTACTTGCTTAAATACCTTCAGAATATAAGAGAATAATCAGTAGCCTATCTTGAAACTGAGTGGATTGTTAGAATATTCAGTGTTATGATCTAATTTGGTGCTTTCATGACCCATATAAATTTGATATATTTTGGCAGCAACTTTCAGACTTGAAACTGTAGTGAAATGTTTAGAACATGCTCTTTTTTGTGGTTTATAATTTGACGTTAAACAAATACATTATCCTGCAAGCGCTCATGTTTAGTAGGCTATCTATTCTATTATGTGCTGTGACTTGTGATTGAGATTTTCATTTTATTAAAACCTTCAGGTTGCTAGTGGTGACAGCTCAGGGGAAGCAATTCCGATGCTCCTAAGAATACCTCGTTTCTTTGATCCATGGGGTGGCTATGACATGATAGGCTTTGGTGATATTATTTTCCCTGGATTGCTCGTTGCATTCAGCTACAGGTACTCTATGCGATGTTACTCCGTTAGTTCACTAATGGGTATACATTGAAGAAACATACTTAAATACTATCTGGTAGTCTGGTACCATTCTTGCTAATCGTGATGAAGGCCTTAAGAGGCACACTTTTTGTTGTGAACCTTCATTCGGGATAACTAACTACCATGCTGGAAGATAGGTTGAGGTGGTGGACATTTGGGAGATAATAGATCGATTCTTCTTGCTAGGTTGAGATTGAGAATATTTGGGAGATAATAGATCAATTCTTCTTGCTTATCTTGGACATCGTCATATAGTGAATGCTTGGGCCCTTGACGTTTCGTAGCACACTAAGAACTCTGTTTGTATGAGAGGTTTACGCCATTTGTTAATCATACATCATCACTTTGCTATACGATGCAGATTTGACAGGGCAGGCAAAAAGGGTATCTTGAATGGATATTTTCTGTGGCTGACCGTGGGATATGCTGTCGGTAAGTTCTTGACTCATCTTGTTCTGCACACAGTTCATTGTTTGTAGCAAGCAGTACCTCCTGTGCAGAGCTCACATTTTCATTTTCATTTTCATTTTCCCCTTGCAGGCCTTTTCCTTACCTATCTTGCGCTTTTCCTGATGGATGGACATGGTCAGCCCGCGCTGCTGTACCTAGTTCCTTGCACGTTAGGTAAGCATACAAATTGTTCCTTTTGGTGCCTAATCTTATCTACTTACTCCCTTCCCTCGATCAGCGCGACTGATGCCCGTATCATACATTGTCATACCAGGGGTTATTGTGGTGCTTGGTTGGATAAGAGGCGAACTGCCTCACTTGTGGAACTACGGAAGAAGACCAGAAAATTCAGTCGGCGAAGTCTGAAATGTAACCTGACAGGATTATTTGTACTTGGAAACCGTTGACATCCTTCGATCTAATCAGTTAATGGATCTAATCCGTGAGAACTGTGCGGCTTCGAGGAAATGTAAACTTAGCTGTAGCCAGATTTGTGTTTGATATAGGTGTACTTCGTCGGCCTTGAAACGTGTGAGTTGAGGTTCGATGCGGGAGTTAACTTTGTATCCACAACAGAGATTACATATATATTACATAAGGCTGAGCTAATGGTATTCTATTCTTAACAAAACCATGATCACCTATGGGAGTGGAACAATCACTCAAACCCTAAAGTTTCAGGACATTGCAATTTCAAATATGTGTCTGCTTGCAAACAAAAAACTGAAAGTGATGCTTTGCCAAGAACATCTAACTAGTTCATTGTCCACAACTCAGTGAACTTCCAAGACGAAGGCGAGGCCATCATTTAATCATTCCATTGCTAGTAGGATCAGGTAGATATATGAGCATTGTAAAAATTCTGGATGAAGATGAATCATCATAAAAGAAAGAAATAAGTTCTGCATAATAATAAAATGGACACAGGAATGACTCACAATGCACAATGCGGGGATTCATATTTCCACACTGGCATCACCCGATTAGACCTGTCTTGAGTTGAGTTTCAACCATACAGAAAATAAAAGCATGCAGAACTAGCACAAGTATCCATCCGACTGTACAATTGGTGTTCTTTACAGAAAACCAAACCAAAAGCATCATCATCCAGTCATCATCAACTCCCCACATCTATCTGTACAGAGTTCGGGGGGTCAAAAGAGGGGGGGACCTAGCAAACTCCCGACTGCGATTCAAAGCCGCTGCTTCAGGGGGGCGACATCCGCTGCGACAAAAACCGGTAGATGCGCCATGCAACGCCACGCCATAATTCCTGCACTACTAAACCAATCTTCCTCACTTTTATACAGTTTGGGGTGGACACCGCCTTTTGTCACAAGACAGTTAGACTCCGCGGCGGCGACTCCAAGCCTCTTCGTTGGTTATATAATCTACAAACTCCCCGCCATGGATTTCTCCCCGGATATCTTGATCTCGCTGGGATTGTCGTCCTCTTCAAAGCCGAGGGGCTCCTTGCTGGAGCCTGCCCCACCATCCAGAGGCATGTGGATGCATATCCCATTGGGAAATGGTTCCTGAGTTTCATTCATGGTATTAGACCACTTGCATTCAGGGTCAATATTTCTCAAAAAAATGCATAAATAAAACACTGGTAGTAAATCGTGTCCCTGGGTATTACACTTCACTTTTGAAGAATTATAACTAATACTTCAAGAGCATTATCATACTCTGTCATGCTTCACGTGTCAAAATAAGATGCTGAGTTTCAATTATCTTGCAACAGTTATATACTCCCTCTGATCCATATTAATTGTCATTCAAACGGATGTATCTAGCACTGAAATACGTCTAGATACATCCATTTCAGTGATAACTAATATGGATCAGAGGGAGTAACATGATTTAGTGCCAGAGAAGGACATGTTTTGTGCAATACAAGTTCATAAAACAGATGCCCTTTCACTTTCAGCATAGAATGCAGCAATTTATTACCTGATTTCCAGTCTCTGGCCCGTTGGAATGAAAAAGAATGGGGCGGCATCTCTTGTCCTCGTTCATCAAACTTGAATTCTGGAAATGTGAGATTAGTGCATTCCTTCCCTGGATCCTACCATACGCCAATGATGCTACTTTCTCGCTGTTAAATTTCTCCCACTTCTTCCCATTGAAAGCCTGTAATTAAAGGTAGGCATCCAAAAGGTCATATTTCAAGCTGTTGAGATTAATTCAACCAGCGAGCATAGGCTGCTGTGAAATTCAGCTAGACATGGATTGATAAGAGAACAATGGAACATGTAAAGGACCAACAAAGAAAACACACCTGGTAGAAAGATACAATGTGCACAGGGGATATCATGTTGATGAACGCATAACCGACATTGCATTTGTTCTGCAGGGGGAAATGAAGAAACAATTATTACAGTACTGGATATGTGAATAAGTCGCTGAAAAACAACAAGATGAAGCAATATAAAATACACTACCTTGAAATCAATTGGCAGGTAGAAGAAGTCATATGTTCCTTTGTGGAGCTCATCGATTGCAGCCAAAAGCATCTTGGATGTGTACCTACCCAATTCAGGAAAAACTGGGTTAGGACAATTAGCAAGCAATATAAAGAGCAAACAAGAAAACATGGCATTAAACTGCATACTTGTTTGGAATGTTTTTAATCATCAATGTTGTCCGAGTATCCTCTCCTTTACGGATCTTGTCCAAATCAAGCTGATACTGCTTCTTGCTATCTGCCTGGAACGCGCTGCTGTCAACTCGGCGGTTGCGACCACGCTCAATGGAGGAGCTGTCAAGTCCATAATAACCAGGCCCTTGATATGTGGTGTTCCCAAAGAATGGTGGTTGCCCAAGTCTTGGCGATGGTATTGGTCTGAAGTTAGTAGAGTTATTATCTGTCAGGCTTCCACTTAGAGCAGAAACAGGATTCAGGGAAGCACGAGAAGCCATGTTCAGCATGAGGCTTCCCCCGTTTCGGTTAGCACCGCCAATGTTCCCCATATTCGCAAACCTAACTTGATTCATAAACGACGTCTCGGGCGATTCAGGCAAAAATCCAAAGTGGCTCTCAAATGGAGCGCCAGAAGGGGCAGACCCAACATGATGACGGTTTTGATCCAAAGATCCGAACAATGAAGCCTGGCGACTACCATACAGGAAGCCCTGACCCTGAGGGCGGCTACTGGATGACATTGCATGACCAACTGGTGGTGGACGCCACATTGATGAGGATTGGGAATGCTCTGGATAAGGCTTTGGGCTGCCCCACAGAAACTCGGGCCCTGTTAAAGTCCCAGGACTCGAGCTCATATGCTCACTTTTGCGATCTTGGTATGACTGTGAATGCTGAAACGCTGCGCCAAGGGACTGGTTGCTGTTTGAGAATACTTGATCGTATTTAGACCAGTTGTTGTCCTTCCCAATTGGTGCAATCTTCAGAGCATTTGACATCATTGAAGGGGACATTCCGATAGGGCTCATTCCGTTTCCAGTAGGTGAATTGCTGAATGCATGCAGCAAATTGTTGTCGGTTGGACTACCATATTGAGCCCACGCCCCTGACAAGAGATGATGCATTTCTTAGTTGTGAACAGGTGTTTGGAAGAAAATTAGATAAAGTGAGGATAAAATGACTTAAAACTGATCCAGTAAAAGTACCTGGGGGAGAGTTAGCCATAGGCGATCCAACGTGAGGAGAATGCCTATAACCTCTGGTTTCATCTTCTAGTTCATGACCAAGGTGTTGCACCAAGCTAAATCAGAAGAAGAAAATAGAAGAAGAGTCAGATCAGACTGGTAAAAGTCATCAAAGACAGATAACTGAAAAATTGTGTTGTCCAAAATTCAAGGAGCATCTATAGAGGAGCAAACAGGCATATCTACTGCTTAAACAATATAGTAACTCTTGGAATATTCATACCTTCTGCGTGTTCCACCAGGACGACTTGGCTCCAACTTGATGCGTTTTCCAGCGATCTCGCTCTTATTCAGTGACCGAAGAGCAGCTTCTGCCGCCCTAACATCGTAGAACTCAATAAACTTGTGGTGCTTTTTGTTAGGCGTCTCTCTTATCTGCAAACAGAAATCAAACAGCTTGAATGAATACCACAAGAAAGATGTATGAAGCTGCATTTTCCAAGTAGAAACCTTAAGTTAGTGGGAACAAAATTTGGGAGTAGCATCCTAACCTCCTTTACTTCCCCATAAGTTCCGAAAATCTGGCGAACTTCTTCATTAGAAACTGATGGATCCAAGTTAAAGATAACAAGAGTCCCCTGGTTTAAATCTTTGTCAGACGGATTCTCCTGCAAAATCAACAAGGTATTCAATTTCAAGGAGTGCTTTTGTGGGCAAGGGCTTCAGATGGGCGCAGAAGAGAAACATAACAAACCTTTGGGATAGAAAAATGTATGTCAAGCTTCCTCCTCCTCAGAGGCTTATTCTGCAATGAACGCATCGCACCACGTGCAGCCCGGATATCAAAATAAGATATCATCACAAAGCCCCTGTGCTTCGTTGCAGTGTAAAGGGTCCGGATATCCCCAAATTGCTGAAAGGAATGACAATAACGTCACTGTCAAGACCAACTGAGATTCGACATCAAACGGATACAGATAAGAACAAGCAGTGGTTATGATTAGTCAACACAGAAGATGAAGGTGTCAAGATCATAAATATCCTATATACAGAAGATGTTCAGATACTGAATGATACACCTACTGCTGCTATGTAAAACTAGCAAATTGGACTGGAAATGCAATTCATTAGAAGTAGATAAATCTGTTAACCACTGCAGTTCATACCTCAAAGAGAGAGCGCAGTTCAGAGTCCTCAACGTTACTGTTAATGTTCCTCACAAACAATGTCCTGGAAGGATGCTCCCCCAACGGATGCTCCCCAGCCACAGCTCCAGGACTGTTTGACAGGCCAAAATTGTTGTTTACTCCATTGGCCCTGATCCCATCACTTATACTTGCATTCCCCAAACCAGCTGTGATGCTGTCCAGAGGGTCTGAGTCCAGCTCCATTCCCCCTCCGCTGCCAAACACATCAAACTCCTCCAGTTCCTCTACAGGATTCGCCTGCGAAGATGGCTCCATCTCATTCGTGATCCCAGCGAAAAGCTCATCTTCATCGGGCAGCAGGTCGTCGATCTGCCGGAGATCAAAGTCAAACGGGTAGTCGTTCCCCTGAGGATCATCATCAAAATCTTTAAGCTTCGCTGACGCATCGTCCATCGAAGGGGTGCCATGTGCAGAGTCAGGGAAGTTCACTGGAAGAAAAAGAAAATTTTTGATTTTGCCAAACTTGTTCTGGCACAGTAATGCTGAGACAAGTTAAGAGCAAAAACTGGTGTTCCCTATTTCCATACATCCAGTTGAACAATGCCAACTGGTAACTCTGACATAGACAACACAGTAAGACTTGCTAAACAAAAATACGCAATCATTGGCAATCCTTCCTTGAGAAGAGGGGGACAATTATTGGCGGGCGGGCGGGCGTACATTTTTCGTGCGGCAGTACGGGCAGCGAGGTGGAGAAGATGCTGGTGTCGCCTGCTCTGAGGCCATTGGGCGGGTTGGGGTTGTTGTTGTTGGTGAGGGGCGGCGCCGGAGGGACTCCCCACGGGCTGCTGCTGCTGCTGTAGCCTGGCGCCGCCTGCTGCCGCTTCTTGACGGCGAGCGGCACAGCGAAACCTGTGACAAAAGCAAAAAAGCATGGGCATTCAGAGATAGTGAAGCAGGAAACAGAGCAGAGGCAGGGCAGACATTGACATAGATAGAGGAGGGAGCAGAGACCTGGTGGGCTGAGAGGTGCCGGCGATCGGTCCATCACTGCATTCGGGGAGGGGCACCTGCGAGGCAAATGGAGCTAATTTGAGCATCTACTAGTAGCTTTGTCAATGGGTAAGGAAAACGCGGATGACTTAGGAAGGATTGGTGGGGATGTGCACAACCAACCGGGTCAAAGAGTGGGAGGAGAGTATTTCGGAACTGGATAAGCACAAGAGGAAACAAAGAAGGAAGGAAGCAACCAACTTTGACCCCCTAAAACGAAAATACCGGCGGCAACAGGGGCCACCCACGATGAATCAATCAACAACCAATCTAATCTAATCTAATCTAATCAATCAACGATCCAGCCCAAGTACGAGTAGTAGATTGGGAAGGAGAGAGACGAGACGACCTTATTGCCAAGTAAGAGAGCTCGAATTCGTCCATTCATGGCGAGATTAAATCAGGGAAGTAAGAAAGCCAATCAAATCAGGGAAGATTAACAAGCCCTAAGTAACCGGAGAAGGATCAGGCGGCGCAAATTCGATTAGTAATAAACCCATCAAGAACCCGCCCACCCAGGAAGAATTGGGGGCCAAGAAAGAACCCGACTGACCTAGCGCCTGGCGCCTCCGGCGGCGGGGAAGGAACCCTAGCTGCTGGACTGAATCGGCGGCGGCCGGGGAAATCCCTTGTCCCCTCGTCGCCTTGGTCTCCGCCCGCCCGCCCGTGCTGCGCTGCGTTGGTTCGCGCGATGAGGGGAGGTGTGGGAGGGGAAAGAGAGAGAGAGAGAAAGGCGAAATCTTTTCTTTCTTGCGCTCTCTCTCTTGTTTTTTATACTCCGTCCACTAGTGAATCATCAAGAGAGAAATAAAAATGGGTTTTTTACTGGCCCAAGCAAGCAGACGCAATTGGTAGTGGACGCCGAGAAAAAAATATTAGTAATGATTATCCACACAAAATTAAAAATTAAAAATAAAAAAGGAGAAATTTTTAATATGGGAAGTAGTAGTAGTGGGATCGAAAGGGACGGGTATGATGATTGAGGCCATCCGTCTTCCACTGCATCCTCCCTTGTCAACTGACAATGGCAGGTGGCCCCAAGCACACCTGGGAGCCCACGCGTCAGTGGTGGAGCTCTGATTAGCTAGTGGCCAAGAGGCTCACGGGAGGCCCACAAAAGTCGGGAGGTGGGCCCACGAGGACGATGCTCGGGCTGTGGGCCCGCCCTGTCGGTCCTTCCTTCCTTGAAGAGCGAGAGGGCTCGTGGCTGCTGCATTCGTAGTAGGCTGGATTGGAACGTCGCCTCGCGTCCGCCCGCTTCATTATTCGTCTTCTTGCCATCTCCACCATTCGTCCGCACAGCAAAGGCAATCCAACAGTGTCCTGAATCGGTCCACATAATAGAGCGGACGTACTCTCGCAAACCGAAAACAAACATAATAGGCTTTATAGGAGTCCGGACCGCTGCCACGCCCGCTTCTGACCACCTTGCCCCACCCAAAACCACCGACCCGGTCCTCCCGCGTTTTCCTTCTGTCCTCCTGCGTTTTCCTTCCGCCCCCCGCGTTTTTTTTCCGATGCACGCGCCGCTTACCGCACCGCATCCCTTACCGGCCCAGAGCATGCAGCGGCCGGCATTAATGCCACGATATGACCGGAGGGAGGGAAGGCGGCGCTAACCGACGCGACCTCCCAGGAGCCTCCGCTTCAATGCGGACGCAGCTTCCTGAGGAACATACTACGGCCGCTGCGCCGCATTGAAGCAGCTGGCCGGCCCTTCTCATGGCCTTGCCGCGGCTATGTAAGGCGCGCTCCGGCGCCATCCACACCGCAATCAATCCTCATCCTCCTACTCCCATCTCCCTCCATAACTTCGGCGATGGGCAAGTCCTGGGCGTCGGTGCCGACAGGCTGCAGTTCTGGGACATGCTCGGGCAGATCCTGTCGACGTCACCCTCGAAGTCCGGGGCCGTCGTCCTCGTCGGCGGGAGGCTCCTTGACGAAGGCGGAGATCGCCATCTCCTACGGCTATGAGGAGGAGGAGCCGCCGCCATAGCAGTGCGCACCAGGCGGTGGCGGGCCAAGTGTAAGCTGCCACCGACGCGGAGTACGAGGAGCCAATGGAGCGGATGCTTTGTCGCTCTGTTCTCCACCTCAACGGCCCGACTCCGCCATCGGGATACTCCTTCCCTGTGAAGGCGGAGCTGGCATCCCCTCCGCGCAACCGCAACGTCCAAATCGAACGCCGCGTGAAGGAAGAGCATCTCTCACCGCCGCCAATGTGCGTCAAGGAGGAGCGGCTCTCTCCGCCACGGCGCCTCATTCCCCTCCCACTCTGCCGCCCTGCCGCCAACCAGTCAAAACCCTAGTCCACCGTCCACCGCCGAAGTGTCGTGGACATGGACGCCCGGGAACCATGACCACAAGGTCGGCTCCTCCTCGGGACGCTACCGCATGATAACCTTCACCGTGATGCCGCCCCGTGCGCGACCTCATGTACGTTCCAATGGCGACGTGCGAGAAGTACTAGGAGGTGGCCATCCCAGCGCCCTTGTCGGACATGCACCTGCTGAATGGCTGACATTCGGACCCATAAAGGGTTCCCGTGCCAGCCGTTCCAACCTAATCGAGCGTTGGTTGCACTGGCGGGTCGGTGGGCACAGGCGGACTTTCGATGTCCGCATGGCCACCCAAACGAGCGAAAAGAAAGGAACCTATTGTGTGTCCGTTTGGGTCGGCCCGTTAGAGTTGCCCTTACCCGTCTCTCGCTCTCATCCTTGAAGCTAGTGTCATTTTCTGTTTCTCTCTCCACGTACATATCACCAAGACTATTTTCTGCATCACTTTTTCATTTGCAGCATTTCCTTTCGTTGAAAAGAAAAGAAGAAAAAGCTGTCCTCCTGCTTTATAGCAATGGAAAATTCGTACATTTGGAGTTATTCTTTCTTGGCCGATTCCCTTCCTCCTCCTTTGATCGATGTATGTTTGTGCCCGCCCAATATTATTCTGATTCCACCAATTCAGAATCTGCCTTGCTAGCTTGCAATTCTTATTCTTAAAAAGGGAAAAAAAAATGAGACCAGGGCTAACTCTCGTTGGCTTTTCTTTATAGGAGAAACTCTGTGAGCACCGCGCATCCGTGCCGGGACTCGAACTCGGGTGGGCTGGCAGCAACCTCAGCTGCCCAGCCAACGGGTCGACGCCCCGTCCTCATTCTTAAAAAGGAGAAAGAAGAAAAGAAGGAGAGATAGCTACAGTCCAATCCATGGGAAGGGGAAGGATGGTTGGGACGAAATGGAGAAAGTCTTGGATAGTGATGTGACTTGCGAGCATCCATCCATCCCTTTATACATACACACGGATGGATGGATAATCCCTTTTGTGTTTTGGTATCTTCCTTCTCCCTTGTGTGCTACTAACAAAGAGAGGGTAGATAGAATATTCCAAAGAGATGATGACTAATCCCTCTCTCATGATCACTTGTTATCCTTGGTTGGGGATAAGCACGACCACCACTGACATTTGCGAGGGAGGGGGGGTTGCTAATGGCGTGTGAACTCTCATCACCTTGCATATCCCCACAAGTTACCTACCACCTGCATGCTCATGCTGCCTAGGAGGGCTAACGATGTACTCTTTCTTCCTGCTGCTCTTGTTTAACAAGATCGATCCAGTCAACAGTCGACATGCATGCCTAGATTTACTCCTTGTAATTAATTAGCTAGTCTAGTGTGTTCTTTATTTATCTACTAGTAGTACTTGCATTGTCCTTTGATCGACTCAACATACTAAGCATTTGCTTGATTTGATTCGATTGATTGATTGATTGGTTACTCGGCAACAACAACTCTATTCAACACCTAGCTAGCTAGTTAAATATGCTAACAGTGTCTTGAGCAAAATAAGAAAATTTATTTATGGATTCCGTCGACACGCCACGCCACTGGAAGACGACCTACATATGTATATATCCCTCGTTCGCTGCATATGCATCATGCTAGTACTAAATTAAAGTCGCGCATTCAAGGAATGAGACAAACAAGCAACCAGTAATCTATGGAGTATAATCATCGTCGTCGTCATCATACACATAGCATTGTCTGCTTTCCAATCAGCAATCGGATAACATCACCCAGCAACCAACACATGGAATGCATGGCCCACCCCCTCCTTCCCTCATCAACAAAAACATAAGTATACTATATACTACAAAATACTACTAGCACTCCCTCTGTCCTCGAATAAGTGTCTTTCCCGTATGTTTTTTTAACCAACACAACAAAGAAACTCGAGACCGATCATTTTTCCTCTTGACCTGGCGGCTGGAACCCTAGCCGCCGCTGCCGCGAGGCCAATCTTCTAGCGCCTTCCTCCGGCGGCTCCCCTCCACCGGCGACCTCGGTCGTCGGTGGTGAGGGGAGTCACCGGATCCACGCGTGTAAATCGTTTTACTCTCCCGTAGTCTAGGTTTTTAGGCTGTTCATCGTCTTGGTTTCGGCGACGATGATGACGGCGCTGAATAAAGATTCTTCGAATCCATCCCTGACGAGGCCTTCGGTCCTATGGTTGGGGATGAATTTGGAAACCAGTCTGTTCAAGCAAGGATGGCGTGGCGGCGGCGGCATCCTCGTGGTGGACCTGTGTCCTCGGGCTCCGCCGTTGCGACGGCGTTTGCTCCAGCGTCGGCGCGGAGCTTGGGAGGTAGTCCAGGAGCGGATGCAGATTATGGTCTGCATCGACGACATCTGGAAGACAGAACGTGTGATGGGTTCGTGGTTCGTGGATGACAGGTATGGTTTCCTCCTTCGGCGTCCTAGTCGTGGTGGGGTGCCAGATCTGGAGCTCGATTGCGTGTCCAGGGTGTTGCCCCGGTCTGATTCGTTCAACGGCAACGGCTTCACTTTTGGTGAGCCACCTTGGAGGTCCTCAGAGCTGCATATCAGCGATGGAGCCGCGTCGAGCTCGGGTGAGGAGGTGATCCGTTATTCTTTTCTTCGGTGGCTGCTGTGGTGGTGCTGGAGGCAGGCGACGGGCGTTGGTATCAAGCTCAGAGATGTTCTGCTATCTTTTTAGTTTTGTCATGTCGGTCCTTACGTGACTTGCTTTGTTCTTTATGATATGAATGAGACACGTATTACCATGAAAAAAAATATAAGCGTCTTTTGTCAAAATTTTCTGTGTTACTCATCCTCCTCGAGAAAAGTCTCCTTTCTCCTCCCGCTGGCGCCGCCGCCGATCCATGGCCTCTGGGCCGTGGAGGTGCGGTGGACCTCGGCGCCCCGCCAGCGGGAGGGATCCCGTTCTCGTTTTTGTTAGGCTCAACGTCTTGGTTGGGGCTGTGTGGCGGTGGCGATGTCCCTCAGTAAGAATAATGCCTCCCACGTTCTATCCCCGCCCTGATGGTGCGCATAGCGTCGCCGAAGGATGCGTGGAGGTGTGTCTCCGTCTGATCTCGCGGGATTCGGCCGGTGCTGGTCTTCGGTGGATCTATTTGAATCCAGTTTTTGTTCGTCTTCATTCGTGTGATTACAGGTTTGATCTTTCCGATGTACAACTCTCTTCAACGGTGATGGTTGCTGCTCTGGTGCGCTGATACTATGGGGCCTTAGCACGGCAAACTTTCCGACTGTTTATAACAACAAGGTTTGGCTGGCTCTGGTAAGGGAGGGGCGATGACGGCGGCGCGCCTTCAGCTCGCTACATTGCTTTGTAGCCGTCGCTAGGCGGTCCATAGACCTGGTTGTAATTTTTATTACCACTAGTGTGCTCTATACTAACATCATTGATGAATAGATTGAAAATTTCTCTCGCGAAAATGTCTTTCCTTTGGAAACTTATTTTGAGACAGAGTGAGTAACACATATCTTGTTTTCTCTACCCTTTTGTATCCACATCCATCAGATACATACACACATACACAGAGGACAGAGGACACGAGGACTCTTCCTATCTGTAACAATCCGATTCTATACTACCCCATCCGTTTTCTAAAAATTTGTCATTTTAAAGATTTTAAATGGACTATCACATACAAATGTATATATACATATTTTAGAGTATAGATTTACTCATTTTGCTTCGTATATAGTCATTTACTGAAATCTTTAGAAAAACAAATGTTTAGGAACGAAGGGAGTATGGTGCATGTGCAGCCCCTACCTGCTGAAAGCTTGAGAAAGAAACTGACATGGCCTCCTGCCTGCCGTGCTCAAGGCTGCATCGCTTTGCTGCTATCTACAGCATTGTACTGATGACACAGTTGCATGTCCACACCACTCCTCATCTCTTTCTGCTTTTCTTTGGAAAGCTATCTATGTGTCACAATCCACATCATATCATACACTCCCTTCGTCCCACAGTGTAAGAGTATAGTGTCAAAAACTTTTTTTTTTTCAAGGAAAAACGCTTTTATTGTGAAACAGAGCTGGGGAAACAGAGCTGTCCATCGCCGTCAAGCAAGAAGTGAGATTTCAGCTGGTTCCGGCACTGGCGGTAGTTGAGGTCCCGGTAAGGCGGCTCAAAGTTCACCCACTTAGCGACACGGCAAATATGTACAATATCCAACCCCCTCCACTTATAGTGAACTTTGAGGACTACTTCAGCGAACAACTTGCACATGTGACACATGATTTAACATGGAAAAACAACCTCAGCTTGAGAAGAAAAACACCACGATAGTGGACCCGCTGGTACACAATACTTTATTGTGAGAATTAATTGTACAAAATCTTCTGTGGAACCTCTAGATATTTACAACACATTCACCGCGTTGCCAACCAACAACACATTCATCACATAATTTCAGCTCAATTGAACACGGCTTGCCTACAAAAACAATTCATCTCTCAAAACTGCTATGTGCTGAAGCTGTAGCAGCCCGAACTAACAAAAGCACACTTATTTTCTCTTTCTCTCTGCAGTTTTCCCTATCATGCTTTTTTTGCATTCCCTTTCATTGCAAAGAAAGAAAGCTCTCTTACTTTATAGCAATGGAAATTTTCCTGCGCATCGACGGATTCTTTCGATTCCTTCCTTCTTTGATGTACTCAGATTCCCAGCAATATATTTTAAGAATCTAGAAATGTAATGGAAGTTGAAAAGAATAAAATAAAAGAGGTGATAGCTAAAATCCTACCCCGTGGGATGGTTGGGATGGAATGGAGAAAGTCTCGGATGGTGATGTGACTTGCAGGCATTAAAAAGAGCATCTAAGATGATGGTGATTGCTTTACCTTATTGTTGCTTTTCTACATACACACATACTCCGCAACATTAGTATTCGGTAAGCTAAAAAGTGCTTCACGGAGCGCAGGTTGCTCGCGTCGCTCCAGGAGGCTGCTCGGGCGATCCAGATCTCAGTCGCTGCCGCTCCCACCCCCTCCACCTCCGTCCCCCACCGTTGCTGGAGGAAGTCACCTGGCTAAGCCCACGCGGCTGACAGCGGCGGCGGGCCTTCATCTCCTCGCATGGCGGGTGGCGGCGCGAGCCTTTCATCCCCACGCGGCGGGATCTCCGGCTGCTGCAGACTGGCTGCCTTGAACGTCGAGGTGCACGCAGCGGAGAAGGACGCTGGGGCGGCTGCCTCGGTCTTCTTCGGCGACCTTGGCGACCGTTGTGGAGGACTCGACGTGGCTAAGATCCTCATCTCCGCGTGGTGCGGGTCGTGATGGCGGTGTCCGCTCAGATCTCTGGCCTGCTGTTGGGAGTCGGCAGGCGATAGCGTGGGGGCCGTCGGTCTGCCTAATAAAGGCGGCGGTCCTAGGGTTCCTCTCGCGCCGAGATGAAGATCTGCTTGATGCTTGTCCTCCTTGATCTGGCCAGAGTGTCAAGTTCCGGAAGGCTCCGCCGGCGGACTCTCTTGGGTGCCTCATGCCTGGATTGCTGGATCGGATGGGATTCGGTCGTGCGCACCCATGTTTTTTTCCGACCATTTGGTTTCTGGAGGGAGCGGTGCGAAGCTCTGCTATTTGTTGTCATCATGGGACATGTCTTTTTTGTTCCATGGTGAAGTCAGTGGCAGAGAATGTCATGGAAGCCGTCATCAAAGTCTGTCTTATGCTTGCAGTTGCTGGCATCACGGAAAGTGATGACAACAACATTGGATGACTTTAATTTGGTGGTACTTCTCAAGCATAGGTATCGAGCTCCGGGGTGCTAACCCGAGGTCTGAGCTATTATTATATCTAGCAATGACGATGTTTATTGTGTTGTTACCTTGTTGAAGGCATTGCTTGGATTTGCTCAGACTTTTTCTTCGAGGTGAAAACCAATGATCTGGCCTTCGATGATTGGATCCAATGACGGTGGCGCTTGAGCATCGTTCCCTTCCTGAAGATGTCGTTGTTGAAGAATCCTTACATTGGTACTGGTGATGTCAAGTGATTGTTGGTGCGGATATGGTTGCAGAATGTTGATCACTGTTTTAATTGTTTCAGAGTTTTTCTTCTTCTTTTTTTACTCCTTCAAGGCATAGCTTCAGCCTTGTTTGACCATGCTAGATGATGGTGTGATTTTGATGTGTTTTTTTATTGATCTACTAGTACATGTCCTTTGATCGACTCAACATACACTTGTTTGATTTGATTGATTGGTTACTCTGCAACAACAACTCTAGTCTCAACACCTAGCTACTTAAATACACTAACAGTATCTTGAGCAAAATAAGAAAAAATATTTATGGATTCCGTCGGCACGGCACGCCACCAGAAGACGACCTATATGTCCCTCGTTCGCTGCATGTACATCATGCTACTAAATTAAAGTCGCACATTGAAGGAACGAGACAAACAAGCAACCAGTAGCAAACACCATTAGTAACCTATAATCGTCGTCGTCGTCGTCGTCATCATACACATAGCATAGTCTTTCCAATCAGCAACATATCAGCGGATAACATCACCACAACAACCAACACATGCATGGCCCACACCTCCCTCCCTCATCCCCAAAAAATAACTATCCTGCAAAATAACTAGCCTTTTGCATCCACATGCACAAGATGCGTACGCACTAACTTCATCCCATAATATAACATAAGAAGCTTAAAAAACGTTCTTATATTATGGGACGGAGGGAGTACACATGACATGATACATATATAGAGAGGAGGACACACCAAAGGGCTCTGTATCTATCTGTAATGCTGGTATGGCGTGCAGTCCCTCCCTACCTGCTGGATCTGAAAGCTTCAGAAACAAACTGGCACAGCCTCCTGCCTTACCTTGCTCAAGGCTGCATTGCTTTTGCTGCTAGCATCTGTTATCCTGAAACAGTTGCATGCCCACACGGCTCCTCATCCTTTTCTGCTTTTCTTTGGAAAGGAAAGCTCCCACTGCGTCACAATCCACATCATACATATAAACGGGTGATGCTGCCATTGTTGCGGATTGCATCACAAGTATCTCTCTATCTATCTATCTATATGCCTTCTATCCCTTCATCAGTAACCACCACTCGTTCCTTTACTTGTATATATAGTTGTGTCTCACACACACACACACACACACACAAGTGTGGCCTGGTGTACTAGTTGACATGCCTTCTGCTTGTGGCATACACATGACATGATGATGGCAACGGATAGGAGGAGGATTGGCATCTACTGTACATGCTGCAGATTCTTTTTATAATTAATTCATCACTGTTTTCTTTCCCTTTTAGTATCACACATGAAATTAGCTACTACTCCCTCCATTCCAGAATATAAGGTGTGGCGATATTCGTGCAAGTCAAAGTTGCATGTATGTTTGACCAACATTATAGGATAAAATATCAACATCTACAATACAAAATAAATAAAATATGAAAAATACTTTTCTAGATTTAATGATGCAAATTTGGTACCGGAGAGATATTGACATTTTTCTTTCTAAATTCTTGGTCAAACATGCACATGTTTGACTTAAAGAATAATAATGCATCTTATATTTTAAAACGGATGGAGCAGTATACATGGCTTGGATATTTCCTTTTCTTTCCTACCTGGGTAAAAAAAGCTACTTCTTGACATCCTTGTTGTCATCAGACCATCACCGTCTTCGTCGTACCAGGGCCTCGACGGCTCAAAGTTTACCAATTTAGCGACACGGTAAATATGCACATCATAAAACCCCTTCCACGATAAATAAAGTTAAACATCCGCAACAAAAGCATTTAGAAATTAAAATTCAGTTGGCATGCCACTAGAGGACGATTTCTTTCTAAATTTAAAGTCGCACCATTGGTAATAATCTACCCAATCATCACCATCGTCATCATACATACAAAATAGTCTTTCCAATCAGCAGCATATATATCGGGGGATATTGATAATATCACCCCCAACAACCAACACATCCATGGCCCACCCGGCCTCCCTCATCACCAAACAAAATAAATATACCACCACAAAATTACATGTATCTGTAATTCTGTAATTCTGCTCTTTAGCCTTTTGCATCAACATCTAGAGGAGGACTGCAGTCCCTTCTTGCCTGCTGCTGAAAGCTTCAGAAACTAACATTTCCTGCCTTGCTCAAGGCTGCTATCCTGCATTCTTTTCTACTTTTCTTTGAAAAGCTCATAGCTAGCATCACAATCCACATCATATGAATGAGTGATGCTCCGTCACCAGTATATTCTGTCTATCCCTTCCTTGGGAATTGAGCAGTACCCGTTCCTTTGCTTGTCTAGTTGTGTCACACACACACACACACAAGTCTAGTCTAATGTACTAGTAGTTGACATGCTTTTGCTTGTGGCATACACATGCTGCAGATTCCGCTTGTTCACTCCTGTTTCTCCCTTCACACAAGCATCATAACCGGTGTACATGGCCTAGCAATCTCCTTCCCTTTTCTCCCCTTTCCTACATGGGGAAACAGAGCTATTCTTGCCATCCTTGCGGTCATCAGTCCATCATCGTCACCATCGTCGTGCGAGGAGTGAGATTTGAGCCTGATCTGGCACTGGCGCACTAGTCGAGGTCCCGGTAAGGCGGCTCAAAGTTTACTGATTTAGTGACATGGAAAATACACACACGACATGCACATGTGACGCATGATTCACGTGGAAAAATAACCTCAATTTGAGGAGTAAAAAAATCAAGGTTGTGGACCGACTGGTCTGGTGCACACACACACACACACAAAACTTGAGAAGTAAAAAACCCACGGTTGTGGACCGGCTGGTAAACAAAACTTTATTGTGAGAATGAATTGTACAGGATTCTCTCTGGAACCTCTAGATATTTACAACACATTTATCACATAATTTTAGCTCAATCGAACACGCCTTGCCTACAAAAACAATTCATCTCTCAAAACTGCTATGTGCTGAAGCTGCAGCAGTCCGAACCAATCCTAAAACCACATTTTCTCTTTCTCTCTACAGTTTTCTCTATCATGCCTTTTTTGCATTCCCTTTCATTGCAAAGAAATAAAGCTCTCTTACTTACTTTATAGCAACGGAAATTTTTGCGCACATCCACGGATTGTTTCGATTCCTTCCTTCTTTGATGTATTCAGATTCCAGCAATTTTAAGAATCTATAAATGCAATGGAAGTTGAAAAGAATAAAATAAAAGAGGTGGCAGCTAAAATCCTACCCTGTGGGATGGAATGGAGAAATTCTCGGATGGTGATGTGACTTGCGGGCATTAAAAAGAGCATCTGAGATGATGGTGATTGCTTTACCTTATTGTTGCTTTTTCTACATACACACATAGATAGACTCATAGACAGATAATCGCTTTTGCTTATTGTATCTTCATGTGATAAAAAAGGATAGAATATTCCGGGGGTTGCTGACTAATCCCTCATGATCCCTTGTTAGCTTGATACTCTTTGGTTAGGATAAGTACGACCACCACTTTGTCGTGGCTCGACTGCCTGTTTTTGCAAGCATGGTCTTCGCTTGTATGGCATCTCATATCAAAGTCCGTGCCATGCATGTAGCTGTTGGGATCACGAAAAGTGGTGGCAACGACACTGGATGACTTCGATTTGGTGGTGCATCTCAAGCATCGGTCTTGAGCTCTGAGGTGAAAAACCTGAATTTTGACCTATTGGTTATATTTGGCAGTGGCGATGTTTATTGTGTCGTTACCTTGCCGAAGGCATTGCTCGGACTTGTTCTTCGAGGTGAAAACAAATGATAATATCTGGGGATCCCCATTAGTGACTCTCGCCTCACCGTAGCGGACCTCCGCCCTTCCGTGACCCGGATGCAACACCGAGTCGAGCCCTGGAAGGGCCGGTGGCTCTCGAAGGCGGTGCGGGTAATCCTCATCAACTCCTCGCTGGCTAGCCTTCTCTGGTTCCTCATGAGCTTCTATAGACTCCATGAGACGCTTCACCAGGAGGTGGCCAAATATCAGTCCAGATTTTACTGGGCTGGCGAGGGGGACAAGCAAAAATACCATATGGTGAGCTGGCCGGACATTTGCAAACCCAAGGACCAGGGAGGTCTGGGGATCTTATCCTCCCGTCGCATGAACATTGCTCTCCTGACCCGATGGCTATGGCGTATTGCCAACGGGGAGGGCGGCCTCTGGCTTACTATCATTCAGAATAAATACCTCCGAGGACAACCTCTTGCTTTCTGCCAGCGCTCTGGGGGATCCCAGTTCTGGCAGGCGGTGATTCAGCTCCTCCCCGTGCTCCGGATTGGCACTTCCATCTCGGTGGGTTCCGGGTCCTCGACCCTGTTTTGGTTCGACCGCTGGCTTGGAGATTCCCCTCTGGCCGCCCGCTTCCCGGGCTTATTTGCCATTGCGGCAGATCCCCGAATTTCCGTCGAAGCGGCCCTTATTGACTTAGGGCGCCTCGCCTTTCGGCGCTCCTTTGGCCCCCAGGAGGTTGACGCGTGGGACGCCCTTCTACAGGACATCGCTCTCTTGCCAATGCAGGTAGAGGGCGCCACCGACTCCATGGCGTGGCGTCTGGAGCCCTCGGGATGCTTCTCCACGAAGTCTTTGTATGCTGCCATCGCCCCTTCGCTGGCCCCTGAGCCCTTTAGCCTGATCTGGGACATTCGTCTCCCCCTCAAGATCCGGATATTCCTCTGGCAGTGGATTCGGGGACGTCTCCCCTCTGGGGTGGAAGTCCGCAAGCGCAATGGCCCTGGGGACGGGATGTGTCCCCTGTGCGCCACGGTGGAGGATTCGAACCACATTTTCTTCAACTGCTCCACTGCCCAGTTCCTGTGGTCGTGCTTCCGTGAAACGGTCGGCGGACAGTGGTGCAATTCCAACTTCCCTGACCTACTCGCGGAGATCAATGCCTCCTCCCCGCGTTACCGCCATATTAGATGGTTGTGCATTGGGATCCTTGCATGGACGCTTTGGAATATTCGCAACAAGCTCGTTATTCAGAAAGTTCCTTTGCGACGTGCGACTGACGCGATCTTCAAAATGTGTGGCTATTTGCAGCTTTGGCGGCCGCTTAGCCGCCCCCCGGACCGGAGCACCATCGACACCCTCCTCACCGACCTTCGATCGATGGCCTTCCGCATGGCGCCCCCGCTTCCGCCACCACCGCCGGAACCTGATTAGGCTGGACTCATCCGTGGCGGTTTTCTTGTGTGTGTGTCCTTTTGTTCTTAGGGCTTGTTGAGCTGTGCCCTCAGCATTAACCCCTTTCGTACCGTGCGTTCTGTGCGGCTGTGACTTTGAGTGTGTGTTTGTGTGTGTGTGTGAACTCTGTTGGCTGTTTGATTCGGGCGGTTTGCTTTATCTATAAAGCGGGCCGAAAGCCTTTTTCGGTAAAACAAATGATCAGGCCTTCCATGGTTGAATTCGGCGACAACGACGCATGAGCGTTGTTCCCTTCCTAAAGGTGTTGCTGTTGGAGAATCCCTCTTGTGGTACTAGTGATTTCACTTGATTGTTGGTGCGAATATGGTTGTTGATGTGGATTGTTTTGATCGTTTCAGAGTTTTTTTTTCTTTTACTCCTTCAAGGCATAACTTCGGTCTTGTTTGACTATGCTAGATGCCGGTGTGATTTTCGTGTGTGTTTGGTGTTGGCTGTGTGCATAATAACTATGCACAGGCCGGGTGTGTTGCTCATTGTTTTTGTATCCCCTTGATGCATCACTTTAAGCGAATAAATCCGTTCTTATCACCACTAGCACTTGGGGTTGCTAATGGCGTGTGAACTCTAACCACATATCACCTGGTTGTAGTATTTCCCTCACAGTAGTCGTCGCTAGGTGGTTCATAGGCATGGTTGTAATTTTTATTACCTCTGTTGTTCTTTATACTGCCATGACTGAAGATGAATAGATTAGCAGTTTCTCAAAAAAAAAAGTAGTATTTCCTCACAAGTTACATAAGTTTGCCTACAAGGACAACTACAGTCGTGCTCTTGTTTAAGAAGATCCACCATCCAGGCAACAATGCTGTCAACATGCAAGTTGCATAAGTTTGCTCCTTGCAATTAGCGTGTTTCTTATTCATCTACACGTCCTTTGAGATACTTACTAGTTAAATATCCTCATCAAAGAAATTTTAAGAATAGAGATTCCGTAGCCATAGGCACGCCACTAGAGGACGATTTCCATCCCTACACATAAATAAATTTAAAGTCGCACAAAAACAAGCAAGGAAAGAGACAGATGGCGACCAGAACCATTCGTAATCTAATCTAATCTAATCATCATCGTCATCTAGTACATACATATAGCAGCATAGTGTCCCCAATCAGCAATCAGATAACATCACCCCACCAACCAACAAAAAGAAGTTGATCTTGTTTGTCCAGCAAAAAGTAAAACAAATCATGCCCGTAACAATTAGGACTCTCTGTATGTATCTAAGTGTAACAACAATTCTGTAGTACATATGGTGTGCAGTCCCTACCTCTACCTGCTGCTAAAATCTTCACATACAGCTTCTTGCTTTTGCTCAAGGCTGAATTGCTTTTGCTGCTGTCTGTCCTGCCTGATACATGATACAGTTAGTTGCATGTCCACACCACTCCTCTTGACCTCTTCCCATCATTTTCTCCTTCCTTTTTCTTTGAAAAGCTCTCACAGTGTCACAATCCACATCATGAATAAATATGGGTGATGCTGCATCACCAGTATCCATATAGATGCCTTTTATCCCTTCACTGGTAAGCACACTACCTGTTCCTTTGCTTGTCTACTTGTGTTACACACACACACACATAAGTCTGGTCCAGTGTACTCCCTCCGTTCGGAATTACTTGTCTCAGAAATGGATGTATCTAAAACTAAAATACGTCTAGATACATCCATTTCTGCGACAAGTAATTCTGAACGGAGGGAGTACTAGTTTAGGACATGCCTTTTGCTTGTGGCATACACATGACATGATGATGATGGGAACGGATGGGAGGAGGACTGGCCTCTACTGTACATGTTGCTGCACATTCTGCTTATTCCTTCTGGATTGCTCCTGTTTTCTTCCCTTTTGTCACACATGAAAGCAACTACAGCATACATGGCCTATGAATTCTCTTTCTTTTCCTACCAGCCTGGGGGGAAACAGAGCTACTTCTCGCCATCCCTGTCGTCATCGGTCCATGACCACCATCGTCATGGTGGTCGTCGCACGAGTTGAGATTCAGCTGGTTGCAGTCACAACTGGTAGATTCTGTACCATCTTCAGATATATATGCACACCACCTGCAGTCACACGACAATCTTCTTGCTTCCCTGTCTTTCTTTCTTCAAGACGTATATAATCTGCTCCTTCATTCAACAAATCAAGCCATCATCACTCGTTTCAGCCTCCATGTTCGCGGGGTATGCAGCATTGCCAGCAGAGGAAGAGCAACATTCAGTTGCTTCATACCACACGGTACCAATTTAGACAGAGCAACGTACTAATCTGTGACACTCTCCAAAGGCCCATATGCAAGGGGCCATTTTTCAAGAAGCTTCCCATCATTTCCTACATAACAACAAACAAATTACTATTATTATAGTATTAAAAAAACAAGAATTCAAGATGGGGCA
>NC_057814.1:2234695-2235601 GCF_018294505.1 Triticum aestivum | reverse complement strand
AGATAAGAGGCAAAACAAGCATGGAGAGGTCGGTTGTCCTATCAACCTGTGCAGGTGCAAAACGAGTTAGCTAGTACTCCCTCCGTCCCAAAATAAGTGCCTCAACTTTGTACTAGCTCTAGTATAAATTTGTACTAAGCTCAAGACACTTATTTTGGGACGGAGGGAGTAGATATGAACCGACAAATGCTTCAAAATATAACAAGGCCCTAGCTATAATACAGATTATGCCAGGAGTGTTGCATAATTATGACAGGAAGAGAATAACTTACAGTCTTCTCAACCTCTTCATCCCTTTCCTCCTCAATTGACTCTTGCCTTCTGTCACATACAAGCCCAGAGCCAAAACAAGCATATGAGATAGTCTAGTCAAACTGATCTTACTGATATCATAATTGGGAAGAAATGTATGCATGCAAACCTTCTTCGAAAAGGTCTTTGGACGATATGCTGAAGTACCAGCCTCTGCATTCAGTTTCACATGAAAAACTATGATAAGAGATTTGTAAAAGGGCCAATTCATAGGTACTACAAAATACTGGAAGGAGAATAAAAACTGTTCTAGCAGATCTGGGCCGGCCCTAATATTTTGGAGGCCCTAGTGCGAATTTTATACATTGGCCCTAACGTGTATAAAAGAGTAGAAGTAATACTTTCATCAGTATATATTGCATATCATGAAAATCATTATTAAGTTATAATTATATATATAAAGTAATTTTATTTATCAAATGAGGTCTTAATATACCATGTAACTGTGATTAAATGATACAGATGATGGTTATAACATACATATACTCAACCATAAGCAACCATTGAACAAATATATTGTGGTGTCATGCCGGGGAAAGGATCCCCCTAAATATGGGGGGGTAAGCCCCCTCCCGCCCCCTCCCAAAATATATA
>NC_057814.1:2193414-2234465 GCF_018294505.1 Triticum aestivum | reverse complement strand
TATAAATGAGCAGCAGGCCAAACCCCATAATTCTAACTTAACTATTCATTCATGATTGATCGAGTTAAATATCCATGAGCAAAGTTATCCTTTGTGTTGACGTGTTTTGTAAAAAAAAAGTAATGTATTCATGCATGTAGATGTAATGAGCCCTTATTTGACATGGGCCCTAGGCCGTCGCACTTCTTGCCATGGCCTAGGGCCGGCCCTGTATGCACTTATCCCTTGCTCCATGATCCAACAAGTCCGTCAGATTCTTCCCTCCTCTGATTGTGGTATCATTATGGCCGGGATTGAGGTGTCACTGTCACTGCAGACCATCTTATAATGTTCTGCAAACCACCTTACAAAGTTCTGCAAACACAAAGTTAACCAAATGGGTTACTGCCTGCAAAGGAACTGGGCATACCTACCAAAAGAGGACATAAAGTTTTGGTTTAAAGTATAAGATACATGCTTTCAGAGTTTGTTTGCATCCACACATGTTTGAACATGAGCGGCCCAATGTGCCACTGTATTTGCATTTGCAATGTCCTGAAAATTTAGGGTTTGAATGATTGTTCCAGTTCCGTACAAGATCATGATTTTTGCAAGAAAAGAACACCAGTAGCTCAGCCTTATGTAAAATTAAGTAATCTGTTGTTGATACGGAAGTGATTCCCATGCCAAACCCGAACTCACTGAGTTTGGGTTTGGCATGGGAGGGTTGGCAGTTTTGCCCATGGGTATGGGTACCCGCAGGTGCCCTACCCGAAAACAGCGGGCATGGGAATGACTTGGTAAGATTTTGTACCCATGGGTAATTGGTATCCCTACCCGCAAAATATATGGGTGGGGCATGGGTATGAAATTGCGCCCATGGGTAACCCAGGATACCCAAAAGAAAAATAAAAAATGAAAAATAACTCCAATGACATGTGGGGTCAGCATCCAACTCCTATGGCTCAACCCTCAACTCTTGTTCCCTAAATCAGGAATAGCTAATAGGCCCGCAGCACTCAGGCATTCCTCCTACGTCCTATGTGACTCCTCAAAACGATGAAATCCCAATTCATCACCAACGGATTCTAGTCCAACTCTCGGACCAAGATCCCTAGTTCCCACCGCCGCCTCCCACTGTGTCGGGCTTCCACCAACTGCTTATCGTACTCCCGTGTTGCCTCCAATAGGCCATCCACTGGAGGAGGCCGCGTCGGTGCTAGACTGATTGCCCATCATCAGTTGAATTTTAGACTCATTTCTCTACTTTTTCAAAATGTAAATGCTATATATTGTACCCACTGAATACCCATTGGGTATAGGTTACCCAATGGGTATGGGCATGGGTGTCAATTTATGCCCGTGGATGTAGAAAGTTTCTATGGGTATGGGTTTGGGCAGAAGGGGGCTGTACCCACGCATTGCCATCCCTAAACCCACATGTTTCAAGTTCAATGAGGACAACCTATATCAAACACAAATCTGGCTACAGCTAATTTAACATCTCCTCGATGCCGCACAGTTCGCCCGACAAAAGGAGCATCATGTCAGATCCACTGATTAATTACATCGAAGGATGACTGCTTTCGAGTTTAAACCCTGTCTCGTCACATTTCAACTTCACCGACTAAATTTTCCGGTCTTCTTCCGTAGTTCCACAAGTGAGGCAGTTCACCTCTTATCCAGCCAAGCACAACAATAAGCCCTGGTGTGGAAACAAGCAAATACATGCATCGGTGGCCCTGATCGCAGAAAAGGGAGTAGGCAAAGATGAGGCAGCAAAGGAACAATTTATATGCTTACCTAGGGTGCATGGAACTAGGTACATCAATGCCGGTTGACCATGTCCATCCATTAGGAAGAACGCAAGATAGGTAAGGAAAAGGCCTGCAAGGGTAAAA
This sequence comes from Triticum aestivum, assembly GCF_018294505.1. Taxonomy (NCBI): domain Eukaryota; kingdom Viridiplantae; phylum Streptophyta; class Magnoliopsida; order Poales; family Poaceae; genus Triticum; species Triticum aestivum. The sequence goes on along the minus strand of NC_057814.1, from coordinate 2,232,585 downwards.
AGAAAATGACGATCTGGGTTCTGCACTACGAAGCAATGAATTGTGTTAACAAACACAAGAATTCGGATTACGCTGCAGTCTGCGGTTTACAGAGTTATACTAAGAAAAATATGTATATCTATTGCCTGAAGACAAAGAAAGACAGTAACTTCCAGGCAGAACAGAACGCAGAACAAGAAAATGGAAACAACCAATCAGTCAGGCAGCCACCACCATGTGCTCCTAGATGCCATAACAATAACAGCAATGCCGGTACTATGTACAGCTTGAATATATTGAGCCCTTTTATAGTGCAGTGCTTGTTAAGCCTCTCGGCTCTAGACTCGGTGCTCATGCCAAAAATTTAGAACTGCGCTAAAAAATAGTTCTGGAGACTATGGCTACTTGTCAAAGTCCACTATTTTGCTAGTACTCAAATAATCAAATATGATGGGCCACTATGAAATTCACAACTAAAATGAACTGTTAAAGAAAATTGCGTAACCAGCCCATGAACATAAGCAATACCACAACAGACACAACATAGAGCGCTAACATCTAACTGATCAACACAAATATAATATAATAGAGAACAAGATGTATCAAATGCTTACCAACAACATATCCCACGGTCAGCCATAGAAAATATCCATTCAAGATACCTTTTTTGCCTGCCCTGTCAAATCTGCGTCATATACCAAAGAGATGATGTATCATTAACAAATGGCATGAACCTCTGAGACAACAGAGTTCTTATTGTGCTAGGAAACATCAAGGGTCCAAACATTCACTATAAAGATGATATGTATCTATGTTTGAGATAAGCAGGAAGAATCGATCTTAGTATCTCCCAAATATTCTACATCTCAACCTATCTTCAGCATGGTAGTTAGTTATCCTGAACAAAGGTTCACAACAAATAGTGTGTGTCTTGGGACCTTCATTGCGTTTAGCACGAATAGTACCAGACTACCAGGCAGTATTTTATTATGTTTCTTCTATGTCTACCCATTAGTGAACTAACGGAGTAACAGATTAGAAGAAAAGCTACAAACATATATTGCAGCATTGCATAGAGTACCTGTAGCTGAATGCAATGAGCTGTCCAGGGTAAATAATATCACCAAAGCATAAAATGGCATAGCCACCCAATGGATCAAAGAAATGAGGTATTCTTAGGAGCATCGGAATCGCTTCCCCTGAGACGCCACCACTTGCAACCTGGGAGCTTTCATAAAATGGTAAGTAACAAAAACCCAATCACAAGAGAATAAGATAGGCTACTAAACATAAGCATTTTCTGGACAATGCATTATTTAACTTCAAATTATAACCACAAAAAATAACATTTCACTACAGTTTAAAGTCTGAACATTTGCCTCCAAAATATATCAGTTTTATACGGGTCATAAGAGAACCAAATTAGATCATAACACTGAATATTTTAACAATTTACTCAGTTTCAAGACAGGCTGCTACCAGTTCTCTCATATTCTAAAGGTATTTAAGAAGGCAACCCTTGTGGATTCTGTCCTGTCCTTCCCTTTATTTTTACAACCTTCCAAATGCCTTTTTTTTGTGAAGAAGCAAGAGTGTTCCTTTTTGGGGGAAATGGTATATCTTATTTTCTAAAAATGGTTTCATCATGCAGTTGCAAGACTACTTTTCTTTTTTGCGAAGAAGCAAGAGTATTCCACTGATTGATTTAACTAGAAAATCTATTGCACAAATTAATGTGTATAACTAAAGCATAGCTGATAGTAAGTCTTGATGTAAATGTAAAGGTAAAGAATGCACTTACTGCAATCATAACACTCTCATGGAATACAAGAGGTGAAATGAAGACCCAGAAGATGTCATACACAAATGCAGCACTAAGAAGAACTGATGCAACCTGCAAAGATACAGTATTAGATACTACTACAAGTAGGATCCGACGACGGTCAGTGGACTACTGCAAATAGACATGCTAATACCCTGATATTAGGTAAGCGCTCTGTCTGAAGCGTGTTTATCATTGTGCAGATACCCTGTCACAAATACAGACTGCATGGTTAATGTATGTATTTTTCGCTGCAAGCTAATTAAACACCATGCCAAAAAAATTAGCATCCCAAGTAACAAATTATAAAAAAAAGGGTAAATAATTGACGTTCTCTACATTACGGAAACTATTCCACAACTTATAATTTAATTCTCAAATAACATGCATCTCTTTGATATAATATCAAGCTTGGAAACTCAATATGTGGTCATCCAAAATCAAACAAATAATACAAGGTGTGAAATGAAGATAATCTTGTCACCTCCCTTGAGTCCTGGGTAGATCAGTTTAAGATTTAGTTCATGGACGAAAATTAACATGTGAAATCTAGGAAACCTAGTGCAAACTTGCATATCTAAACAAAATCAGTTCAGCCCATAGCTAATTTAAATGCATTCATATTAGACAAATCATGCTTACCTTGTCAGGGCTAAAAACTGAATATGGTCAATAATAAGTTGGATTGACATTTGATGTAGTATGATGTGAAAACTTGCATAGAAGGCCAGTTCCGAAATGTACTTTAACTAAAAAAACAGCATCAAATTCTTCTGAAGAGATTGATCTTACTGCAATGTGTAAATTCTAAAACAAACCACAGTTTAGCTTATCCTACTAGGAAAATGGAACCTCGATCCGCACTGAATTTGGACATGCTAGTTTTATGTTCTGGCATTTCAGAAAAACAGTACGTCTATATCACCGTATCATGTGAACTCCAACTTGATCTGTGATAGTAAACACGTTGCATGTTTTCAGTTGCTTCTGAACTAAAGTGGAAAGAATAGAACTAAGGGGGTGTTTGGATGAAGGGTATTTCCCCGTGAAGATTAAAAACATAGCAAGCAAACATAAGAATAAGTTCAACTTACAAGGATGTCTTGACCTATCCAGGCAAACGAAGAATGCCTATAAGCAGCCCATAGAATGGCAAAGACCGTACAGAATGGTACCACTCCAAGAGACAAGGTTAAGACCTCCCCGTACAAGGGCAACTGTACAGTATTATTTCTGCAATCCTTAAAAATCCTGCAAACAAGGCGCACACAAGGCACAGACAATGAGTTAATAATAAAATAAATAGCATTGAAAAACTTGCTTAACGTAAACAATTTCATGCATTACCTAGAGATAATTGTCACCAAGCAAAAATGCATACCCTGCAAGACACAGAACAGAAGCAAACTCACAACCGAATACCGCTCCAAACAAATATAAAAAAAACTAATCAAACACTTCAATAACGAGGCGCCGAGAGAAGTATTTGTACAAATAGGCAGGCCTTGTGATCAAAAGAGCGCAAGATAGGGAATACACGAGGAAATACCTCACTGCCACTAATGCAAAATGTCACAATTAGCAGCCAGGTGATCCAAGAGGACATGAAGTAGAACCGGAGGATAAGGAAAAGTGAAGCTACTACAAGAAGAAGAACAGCTCTCTTGGCGGTGATTTCAATGATTGGTTTATCTTGTCTGTAGTTTGTTCCAGAATTCGGTCCCTGCTGTTAATATGAAACGAAGAAATTCATTAGTCAAAAACATAAACCAAGTGATCAACTGAAAACTACTACTCACTAGCTAGAAACAAATACGATAAAGTGCAATTTTTTTGTTATCTTAAGAATCATTCATAAGTACCAAGAGCGAGGCGCAGGCTATAGTTCCTGCAGCCATTATCCACAAGAAGCATGCTGAAGGGTCCACAACTGGTCGACTTGTCTCGTTAATTGAAGCATCAGTGACACTGCAAACCATCTTATGAAGTTCTGCAAACACAAGGTTAACCAAACAGATTATTGCCTGCAAAAGAACCAGGAATGCCTAGCAAAAATATTGGACAGGAGTACGGGACAGAGATTATATAATTTTTTCAGGTTGTCATTTGAATACCTTCATCGTCAGCAGCCTGTGCAGTGTGCAGTTTCCGCTTTAGCGGTGAGAGCACACTGTCCACGTGTCGCTAAGGCGACAGAATCCGTTAACTGCGACAGCAAGGGGTTGGATTAGACTAGAAGATGCCTGTAGAACCGAGTTGGTTGCCAAGTTATGTCGGATTCGGAGTCGAAGCCAAACCTCTGAGGTTGTATTTGAGCAGCAGTCAAGAGGGTTGGTGAGAGCAGCACATGTTCTCTGAGCCTCGTTGACAGTTGTAGGAAAGGTGGCTCCGAATGTCGCGCTCATTCCAGTAACGGTCGTACCCTGGGTTCCACTCACCCAGCTCTTCACCTTAACCTGGAGAAAACCTGGGAGCATGAGAAAGAATGCGGAGCAGTATCTTGCTTTTATATAAGATCTGTGCCGGACAATATGCATAAACATGCAAAATTTGGTTTGGTTCTGAGTCACGTGCTGCTGATTGCCTACACTCTGAAGTGTAACAATAACCCAGAAATCCCTTTTTTTTTAAGCAAGGAGTGGAGAAGCCCCCGGATTCATATTAACAGACACGCCCAGAAATCCTTTCATCTGAGCAAGGTGTAGAAGAGCCCCCGATTTATGTTAACAGAAACGCCCACAAATATTTTAGTGCCCCAACCTATCAGACCAAGTTAATTTGTTTGCTGCTCAAGTAAAGTGTAACAGCGGAAATAATATTTTTCAGGTTGTTGCTGATGAGATCGAGTTGATCTGTTGGTCGCAGCTGTAGAAGAGTAGAGTAGTAGTAGTAGCAGCAGCAGCAGTAGTAGTGCAGAATGGGGATAACTGGCTGCCAAATATATGTACCCCCTCCTAAATCAGCGGCAGTTAATATGGATCGGAGGGAGTAGTTGTTTTATGCTGCTGCCAACCATCAGAAAACACAGTAACATTTCTGCCAAGCTTATTATCAGTAGGAGTAGGGTTCCCATCCCATACTGATAAATAAGCAACTACTGTATGTGTTGGTCTGAACTGAAAGAAAGAAAGAAAGAAAGAAAGAAAGAAAGAAAGAAAGAAGGGGAGGAAACATGGGGTTTGCCTAGCGTGGAAGGTGGGTTGGGCATCAATCAATCAAACAAACAGAGCTGATCTTATCTAGCAGGGACGGGTCGCATCGGAAAATTGAGTGGAACCCAACCCCCGAATCGCGGGCAGAGGGGCGGCGAGATGAGAAAAGACACAGGAAAGCAAGCAAAGTTCACAGTGACAGTAGAATGTAAGTTGCCTTGTTGTATGCTGCTAACCATGAGAAAAGACAGACACAGGAAAGGAGCATTGCTGCCGAGTTCACAGGTAGGTTGAGCATCAATCAAACGGAGTTGGCACAGATGGGCATCGATATAACAGAGCTTATCTTATCTAGCAGGATTGTATCCATCTATCTATCTATGCCGAAAACCACCCACATTTTCTCAGCAAAAAAAAAGCACATTTCATTTCATTACATCATTACATCCGAAAACTGAGCAGAGTGCGAGCTAGTAGATCTGACAGAGAATGGAGCCTGTTGGGATGTGAAAAAAAAGAGAGAGGGGATGTTGCTGTGCCTAGCTATAGCTAGCGTGGAAGGCAGGTCGGGCAGGAATCAAGCAGAGTTTTATCTTTATCTTACTCTACTAGGCTGAAACAAAAAAACACATTTTGGATTGGATCCGAGAGGGCCGGGAGATGTTGCAGAGGATGGGGATTGGTTACCGCCTGGAGCTTCTTGTTGGAGCGTCCGGCGAGGATGAGCAGCAGGGCGGCGAGCGCCGGCAGGAGGAGCTGGCGACGGCGGACCGCCATGGCCCTTGACGCCGCTTCCCAGCTGGGGAGGGCTGGAACTGGAAGGAAGAAAGGAAGAGATTTTGGGTTGGGTTTGAGAGGTGAGGGGGTTTATATGGCGTCTTTTCACTGCTTTACGCTTTCTTGGCCTGAAAACATGCTTCCTTTCCCCTGCGTTTTCCTCGATTTTTTTTCTGGCCAAACGAAACGAGCTCCTCTTAATCTCATTTTTTTCTCCTATTGATTGATTGATTTTCTTTGTGTCTCATTTGGAGGCCCTGTGCGCAAAATGGGAGGAATTGGATGTAATTTCCATTTTCCGTGTGGCCCTTTCTCCACAGGAGAAGAAACAAACAAAAATCAAAGCATGCAATTGGACAGGACAGAAGAACATGCATGCCTGTTATACGCGTGGGTGAGATATGGATGAAAGGTCGTAATCAGAAACAAATGCATGCATGCTCCACACAAATTTTAGTGATCTAAACGCTCTTATATTATTTTACGGAGGGAGTACAACACAACCAACGGATGTTATAAGTCCGGTCCATGTGCTGGCATGAACACAATTGCTGATCAATGTCCACATGTGAAAATGTTGCGTCCTTATCATGTGCCGGCTCATTTATTTCATTGCCGCCTACCCATGTGCAGTGCAGTGCATTGCCAAGTACTCTCATCTCCCGTGGAGCAGTGCCATATCGTTATCATGGGGATCCATCCCAGCATACCATTGCCAAATTCTGCCCGCTCCGGTGAACATGAACAACGTCTACCAGTTTATAGTCAGTAATAATCTATATGCACTTGTACCGATTCACCAATAATTGCACAAATTTATAGCGAGAAACTTGCTGCTCTATTGGTGCATACCAATGGCATTACATTGACGTCCATGTATGATGCCTAGCTAGATCAGTAAGTAAAATCGGTTGTGATTCAATCGCTCAAGTGGAAAGTTGTGTCCCGACGGTGAAATGGTCGGGCGGCGAGAGGGCGCATGGAGGCCAGGGTGGAGCACCGGCCAATGGTTGATATGCCGACAGTTTCCTATGCCCCCGTCTAGTTTCAACCCCGCTAATTGGAGGCCCTTATCCTTGCCCACCGATGGCAAGGTAGTGGCCATAGCATCTCCGATTGTTTTCTTTGTGTCTCATTTGCAGGATCCTGTGTGTAATATAGGGGGAGTTAGATGCATTTTTTTACTTTTTGTGTGGTCCTTTTACCAAAGGAAAAGAAAAGAATCAAAGCATGCTAGGACGGAAGGGCGTGCTTGTTATATGCAAGGATTAAAAATCGATGAAAAGCCGCATAGCAAAAATATCAGAAACAACGGCATCCTCCATTATGTGTTCATTCATATCTTCGTTGTATCGATCATCCTATTCCCCAGCCCTTACACAACAGAACCAAAAGGATGTTACAAGTTCTATGCATGTGCCGGCATCAACACAATTTTTAATTGGCGTGCACATGTGAGAATGTTGCGTCGTTGTCAGTCCTGGCGCATTTATTGGATTGTCACCTACTCATGCGCAATTCCTTGCCAAGTACTCACAGATCTAGTGAACATAAATAGTGTATCCCCGTTTATATGCCGATAATGTATATGCACTTGTACTAATTCACTAAGAATTGTACAAATCTGTAACGATTAACTTGTGGTTGTATTGCTAACCATCCAACGCGGTCCTCTATCGGCCCGTGGGGCGGTTCCAACATGATTTCTCTCGTAAAACGGAGACAAAAGTGGGGGAGCTTTGCGGGAGTTTGGACACGCGAAACGTATGAATCCGACACCCCAGGCACACCCAAAGACCTTCCTCGACCCCGCGACTCCATCCTCCCTGTTTTCTCTCCTTCCTTCTTTCTCTCTTGCGTTCGCTGATGCTCCACCACCCCGGCCACCACGCCACACCCCTGCCAGAAATCTGTGTCTCCAGCACTTCAGCAGGGCTCCCCGTCGGTTCTCCTCCGTCTCCGTTCAACCCTCTGTCCTCCGACTGCGCCGCCGGGTACCATCCTCTACGGAGCCCGACAAATGTTCGATGAATCGCCGTCGCTGAAAATAGTTGTCCCTTCTTTTTAGCAATGGACTCCGATTTGGAGTACATATACGAGCAGTATGTTGAGTTGTCCGACTGCTCGACGACCACATTTGAGGACTTTATTCAAATGCATCAACAAATTCGGCATCGACCAACTCACGAGAAGCTGAAGGAAGATCTGATTGAGCATCAGTGGACGATGAAAGGGGACAACAATGTTGGGATGTAATATTTGAATTTTTAAAAAATTTGAACTAGTGCTGCATGCAGGTATTTGAATGTCTGTATCCTTTGCATGCGGCTACTTGATTGTGCGAACTAGGAAAAAACCCGAAAGGCCGGATGTATGCGTCTACGGTTGGATGACGTCCTCCCACATCTGTGTCCGCGGACTGGTCCCCCTGTCCGCGGACGGATGCGGGAGGAAATTTGTGGGTTACCGTTGGAGATGCCCTTAACCTCTCCGTTAAATGAACTTAATATTGTTAACTCATTTTGCAAGCCCTGCCAAACAAAAAATTGGATTAAACTAACCTTATAGGGTTAAGAAGTATTAAGGTTAACTAACCGAATTGACTTAACATGCAACCAAAGGGGGCCTTACTGACCACTAAGGTCAAGTATACGTTGTCAAATCGATGAAAGCACATTTACTGCTACTCACAAGAGAAAAAATTATCACAAAACTAGATGGACTAAAATTCTTATTCCATATTCAACTTGCTCAAGATAATGTGTACATCATTTTCTATGTTATTCCTGGAATGGGGGAACTGGGGTGCAACAACATTTCATTTCATCTCCCGGTGCTAATGAGCAGTAAGCTGAATAAGGATCAAGACCATATTCTTTGCACATATTCTTGCATCCAGTGATTGTGCAATCCTCAATTTTATTACACTGTATGTCGTGCTCTCCAACTACAAAAAATATAACCATTATTTAGAACGCACAAATTGAACTACATTTATGTATGTATGTATCCAACAATAAATAAATATGTATGTATACATACATACATACATAATGTATATAGACCTGCTGTTTATAAAAAAAATTAATCAGAAAGGGAAGAGCTTACATGCATCACATGATGAGAAAACATTGGAGAAAATCATAAGACCCATGAATACAAGGGCCATGGAGTGTACAACCCTCAGCTTGTTCTTGGGAAGTGCCATCACAAGGAAACTGTTACAAAATGATCCAATTTGTTGATGCCTGTTATATTATCTGTACTATTTATAAAGGGCACTCGTGGTAGCAGAAATATACAATATCAACCATTTATTCTATTTTATGCTTGCTTCAAGAGTATCTTTCCATCTTAACAACCTTCTAATTTTTAGACTAATTAATTTTATTATGATCCGATTGGATTGCATACATTAATTTTCTCCTTCAATTCCGCACGCGATGTGTGGATTTTTTTAGTCCAGTTCTTTGTTTTTTCGATTCGATTCGATTGCATACCATAATTTCTTTCTTCAATTTTTGTGCTGATGAATTTTTTTTGGATCTGATTGGATTGCGAACTTTAATTTGCTCATTCAATTCTGCCCGACTGATTTGTGGATTTGTTTAGGATATTTAGTTTTGTTCTGACCCAATTGGATTGCATACCTTAATTTGGTTCTTAAGTTTTTAGGCTAACTAATTTTGTCCCGCTTAGATTGGATTGTATACCTTAATTTGCTCCTTTTCCGCCTACACGCGAGCCAACCTCTCGCTGGATGGTTCATCTTCTTGGATTTATTTCATGCTTTTGGTGATGTTTGTTCAATGGGAGGAGACGTTCTCATCCACTATGCGGTGCCTGTGGGGACTTCATCAATGTCAAGATGATATATCGGCTCAGTTTCTCAGAGGTGGTATGATGTATGTGCATTCATAAGGGTGAGTGGATGCTCGTGTATGTGAGTGACTTTCGATTATACTATGTTCAAGAAAAAAATCTGCCTGCATGACTTGTGGATTTGTTTAGGCTAATTAATTTGGAATCCAATACGGATCGAACAAATCATTCCCTATAGCGATATGATCGATCGAGCACATATGTTCGCGCTACAAAATCAGTCCCTAGCAAACGATTTTTGGTGGTCACTATTTGCGCTGGCCTACCTGGCACAGATCCCGTTGGTCCAAACAGAAAAAAGGCCATGCACAACCCAGTTGCCTAGTGTTGCACTAAATAATGTTCCAAATAAAGAAAAAAGATAGAAAAAGAACTTACAATGGTTTTTTTTCGAAGAATAATTAAATTTGACATATAAACCCAATAATTTTTTTCCGATTTGTCGTGGTAAAAAAAGAAATTTTGGATGGTTTAAATTTTTCCATATGCGAAGATAAAAAAATTCATAGTATTGACTAGTTACGTAAAAAACAAATACCAAAAATCATGTTTTGGTAGAATAGTGCTTTGAAATTGACATGTGACCGTTAGAAAAATAATATGAAAGTTTCTATGTGTGTGACACGGAAATCTTATAGTTTCCAAGAGAGCGTTATTTTTTTTAAACAACTTGCCATATTTAAAGAAAGAGTGTTTTGAAAGACCTAAACTTGCCATCTTTAGAAACAATTTTTTAATCAATTTGCCATGTGAAGATGAGAAAAAGAAATCATTGAAAACTGATTTTACAAAGTGTAGGTTTGCATGGCAACATGTTTTAACTTTTTTCTATGGCAAAAAATGTGGTCGTGGCATGGAAAAAGTTGTAATGCTGACATGGAAAAAGCTATGTTGGTGACATGGTAAAAGATATAAACACTTTTGCCATGGCAATATAATTTTTACATTTGGATTTTACTTTTTAAAATTTCCTAAGAAATTTGTCATGTGGTTTTGTCAAAATTTTCCACGTCATTTTACAAAAATTGCCATCTAACTACTTTGCCGTTTACCATGAGAGAAAAAATCATGGCAAAAATGATTTTAAAAAGAGTGTTGGTTACATGGCAAAAGTGTTAAACTTTTTTCCATGGTGAAGAGTTTAACGAGTTTGCCGTGGTAATTTTTTTTAATTTATGGCATGTCAAAATTTGAATTGATGACATGGAAAAATTTATATTAGAGACATGGCAAAAGTTTTAAACACTTCTGCTATGGCAAAAAGTAAAATAAGCATATAAAAGTTGATATGGTTTGATGGAATTATTTGCCAAGTTTTATGACCCTAGATATGCTTCTTCAAATTGATTGTCAACCTTGTGATTCAAAATGTTTTTTAAAAAAGCATGGCAAATTTGTGTAAGTAACCATGAAAAAACATTCTTCAAATTGCTATGGAAAAAACAGAACAAAGGTTGCCATCATGGCAACATATGCTTTTGGTTGCCATGTCAACACATATTTAAAATAAAATTCCTAGCTTTTAACAAACGTTATAGACCCCATGATGTATAATGCCATGCTAAACGATCTCTAATCCAAGGTAATTTTCCATGGTATATGAAAATTAAGCGATATCTAATTCATGAGAAGTGTAGAAAAAAATGGTATGCATGAAAGACCATATGTCATGGCAAATTTAGAGACCTCTAAATTAGATATCTCTAATACATGGAAAATTTATAGAACATAGTGAATTGGCAATAGCTGCTATTAACAAAAGACCACAAATATTTATTAAACAAAAATTCACCATCCAAAAAACGTCACTTTTTATATGAGCATAGTCGTAACAGGCTATAGTTTTGTATGAATAAATGTGTTTAAAGTATAAGTTTATTTTCTTGTTGAAATATTCCCAAAGTTCTAGAGATATTATTCATTACTGATGCATTTTTTTGCATTATATGTCAAAATCAGAACTTATTATTGTAGGCCTCTTCAACTATAATTTGTTCATGAATAGAGAGAAAAAATTAAACAATGCTGAAATGATCCGCTAACATTTATATGTGGAAAGTTAACTCGAAGCCGTGAAACTATATGCTATAAATAGAAGATGGTGATATAATGAAGTACCTTATGCATGCATGTGTGTTCATCACATGCATCAAAGATCTAGTACATCAAAGATCTTCAAAGTAATAACCTATATATTTTAATTTTCATATTTGAGTACGTAAGGTAATTCACAAGCCTTCATATGTACATTAAGACACTTGATCGTAGGCAGGATAACTACAAGAATCATTTGACCCACGTGTGTTCTTTTTACCTAATAATTATTATATTTGTTTCGAAAATTCAATTAGCACTATGTGAGTAAGTTAAAATTTTCTTTGATCAATACATAGCTCAAGTCACGCGTCTGTGCATGAGTACACATGCGTTTTGTCTAACATGCGGAGACTATTTGAACATTATTCATCAGTGCTCTATTGATTAACTCTTCAAGTGGTACGAAAACAATTGATGCAAGGACCTTCAATGGACCATCGTGCGTCAAGAAAATCTGGGGTCTAGTGTGGATCATCAGGACTATGCAATGTGCCTCCGGCGAGCCACCCTCTACTCCGCGGTGAGAACGAACTCCAGAAAGCATAGCCTGAGGATTAGGTTGAAGTGGTCCTATAAAGATGAATGAATGCACCAGAAACCTGAAAACAAGAGTAGGCTGGATTTGGGGGCAGGCCCGTGTTGGCAAAATCCAGGGCCCCGTGCGAAACAAAAAAATGGAGCCCTATCTCACTAAAAAAAATGAACGAAAAGCAATTAATGGATATGATATAATATTTTACATAACAATTGGATACATAAAAAATCATACCTATTCAACCCCCGATTGCATAATATTTATTTGAACAACGTCATTCTTTTATTATTTCTTGAAATGAAATCTTCAGTGATATCCTCGTAATGAATCTTCTCCTCATGATGACTCAAATCTGTATTACTGAAATAGAAGACACATAAGATGAGTAAAATAAAACTAAAGTGATACAGCAGCAGTCAGCAAATATTAGAGATTATGCGTCAGTGTTTGGCAATTGGACAAACCATCTAACTCACCTAGTCTCGTGTCCTGTCCGGATGAACTGCTATACTGTGATCTTTAATCAAGGAGGCAAGAACCGATCTCTAATGAGGTAACGATCCCTGTCAAAAATTAATTAGGATTTAGGAATTAGGAGTAGGACAATCCAGCGCGGCAGCCGGCAGTAGTTAAACACTTAAACTAGGGCTTGGACCATGCAAGTATTGATGAATTGCTTAACTCGTGCTAGTATCAAATCAAGACGGGCAACCCTCCACGACCAATCCTACACATGATCTCACATGACTAGCGCGGCGAGAGGAACATGTTGTGTTGATCTACCTGTTTTGGTGATGGCAAGAGTCCCGGAACATGTTCATCAGACAGAGTTAATCGGAACTCGGAACTGCCTGTCGCCGTGTTGCCGGCTCTGGATGCGATGCGATCGATTTTGATCTGCTCTGGATGCGCTGTCTCGCCTGCCAATTTCCTATGGGTGCGATCGATCCCGGTCTGTTTCTGATCGAGGCATCGCATTGAGCAGTGGCCTCACAGGGAGTCGTGCGGACGCGCCAGGCACCAGTAGTGGTCCAATGCCATGCGCGGCCCAGCTCCCAGGAGGAAGAAAATATGCATAAGCCTACACAAAAATTTGGGGCCCCCAAAAAGTATGGGCCCTGTGTGGGCCACATATATGGGCCTGGCCCTGCCTTTTCGAAAAAGGAGTAGACTGGATTTCTCTCGTAGATAAATCGTAGGGAGCGACTACAATAGAAAAACGTCCTAGGGTAGAAAAATAGAAAAATGTATCTGTACCATCGGATGGAAGATTGATGGCCCAGATTCAAGTGGAGCGATCTGTGCGCACAATTTGCAAAAAGCTCCCTCGCTACTGGTTAATTTGTTCCCGATCTCCTTTTCTCGTTCAAACAGAGTACCCATACGCAGTAGCAGCGACCAAAGATCCCCCCACGGCGGCGGACCAAATCCCTCAACCAAGCTGGGCGACTACGCACAGAGGAGGTGATATTCCATCTCTCTGATGGCTCTTGCCCGCTGTTACGCCGGCGGCCCAGTTTGAGGCCGACCAGATCAGAGCTCGCGGAGTACTAAGATCGGCGCCGTTGTGTGCTTGTTGCAGCCTCCCATCTCAGGCTCCGGCAACGTCTGGTCCGTCGCCTCCTCTCTATCACAGGAGATCGGAGCTCGCGTCCTTCTCCACCTCGTCGGCTGCAAGCCCGTGGTCAACTCCTCGTCTCCTTCACCACCGGCCCGTGTGACGTGGTGCGAGCCTACAAGGTGTCACCATGGTAGTTAATTTACCTGTTCTTGTACTTGTTCATGTCAATTCTGCTCATGCGTGAATGATGCAATCTTGTAACTTCGATTTGATCATGTGTTGCTACTGTTCTTGCTGGTTTGGCAGTCTATTATGGGCATTTTGTTTCACTGTTAAATACTTCAGAGAACCAAGTTGGTTGATGGGTGGATAGTCTTCGATTTGAAATTTAGAACAATTCACTGAAAATATTAGTATCCAGGGTTGTTCTGTTTATCGTCGCAATATGCAATCATTGAGTGAAAAATTGATGGGACAGTGAGCTCTTTCTACTTGTGAAGATTACAACCACCAATTCATATGACAAATGTATTGTACTGCAATTTACCAGTTGTAGACACACTGTTCTGAGCTCTGACCATTAATTTGAGACATGGATGGATCATTCTGTACATGTGCATTGGTGAAAAGACAAGGAAAAAGAATTAACCAGTTTAACATTTGGGCAAGTAGAATCTGGCCAGATAGTAAGGGACAGAAAGTTGCGCAACCTGAAATCCTGTCTGAGTGGCACATATATATAGAAAGCCTAGATTTATTTTTGTTCAGAGATTGTATTGTATCCACTGTGTCATTTGTTTTGTTCACATTTTCCTGCAACTTTGTGACATGAATCTTGTACAACACCGGCTGCATGCACTGCTTTTGTTTTTAAGTTCCAACATTGGCAATTGCATATCACAGGACTAGGCAGAGAAAGGAGAGGGATATACTAGCAGCCACAAAAAAAGAAAAATAATCACTTGAGAAGCTTGCTATAGTTTGCTTAGAATAGATTTTCGAGTTGGCATTGTGAAATTTTGTCATCTTGTCGGATGTTGTACATGGGAACAAACTAATCTCATCTACCTGGTAGAGTACCTGAACATGAAGTCCTTGTTGGCACAGGACTGAAATTCATTACACACTTGGAATATGTGCCACTTCACTGATTTCAGGGAGTCACTATCTATTCGTCCAATCTTGCCATTGAAACTAAAATCATGATAGTTTTGGCTTGGTGAAAAAGTTTAGTTAGCTTTTTGCTTTTCCTGTTTTTATAACACTCCAGTTATGAAAAGAACATCTGCAACTTTTTTTACCTAAAAAAGAAGTCTCTCTTTCTGTTTGTCTTTTAATTTGCAACCTTGAAATTGTGGCTGATTTCTCATTTTGTTATATTTTGAGGTGATAGTGGAGAAAACATAATTTTTTTCTCTGGGTATGATGGATAGATCAGAGCTCGTTGACTAGTACTAAGCTCCTCCTCCGTTATTTTGCTGCTGCATCTCAAACTGAAAATGGTGGGAAGTAGTGGGACATCGCCTTTAGGAGAGCCCATAGTGCCAGTAATCACAAATTGTGTGCCACCACTCTCAGGTGAGAACACATAGTCTAAGAACGCAAGAATATCTTGTCATTAACTAATTCTTCTTCTTCTCAAAGTCATGACTGCTTTTGAGTGATAAAACTGTACGGTGCCTTCGACGGTTCAACATACTGTTTTGTAATACGATATGCTATTTTCTTATTTGAACATACGATGGTAAATTTGAAAATCCCATAGTTTACTGGATTGATGTCTAATATGATTCTGCATTTGCATGTTTGCTCAAGTTTATCTGAACTTTATATGTAATATTTGTATTGCCTAAGTTCGCCAGTGGTTGCCAATCTCACTATATGAACATAATGCACTAATGTCTTTTTACAAGATAAATAATGTTTTATAATATGTTTCATTATGAGTAAGTTAGGATCCACAAAATAACTGGCTTCTCTGCTAGTTCTAGCATAGAAGCATACTTTAGGTTGTGTTTTGGGATGAATTTGATTCATCTCTATTTTTCCTTGCATGTGGTATGTGCAGCACACAGTGAGATGGCACTGTTGATGCATATTCATCCGATTAGATCATGGGTAATAAGATTAATTATGAATGTATGACGCTTGTACTGACCTGTGCTAACTTAATCTTATTTGTTATTAGGTATGATCTCTCCCACTACAAGAAGCTCGATGAGCAATAAGCACCGGGATCCCATAAGCACTAGTAACGGAGGCAAAGGCTATAGCTTTTCTGTTGTATACAGTTTGGCAATGCTTGTTGAACAATGATTATTTTACTCCTTCATATTTAGCGTGGGCTGTGATGTATAAAAATTGATCATCTCATGCTATGTAACACTTGATATGTATGTGTCTCTTCTGCTGTGTTTGGTCTAGGATCTGTGCAATTTGAAACGTATGTTTGGTTATGATTCGAAGTGGACGGATTAATGTTCTCATGTACTCTAATATCTTTTATGATGTTCACATACTTTTAGTGGCCAACGTGTTTGGATTTCTTGGATGAATCGTGATGCAGCCGAAGCTACTAATGAAATCAAATATACATGAAATTTCGTACAATACATATGTGTGTGCAGTTTTTGTGTAAACCTAAGAGGAGATGGGCACAGTACATGCCTGAAAAATTGTCTTATTTATGAAGGACAAAATGATGATACATGAGTCATTTGAGGTGGTTACTGCAAAGGTTATGTTCTATGTGTAACTAGTAGTAGGGGGTTTTCAAGAAATATACACTAAGAGCCCTCCACCTAAATCTGTACCACTCATCTTCCATCCAATGGCCCAGGTTAGTTTTTCTATTCTTTCACTCTAGGCTGTTTTTCTATTATAGTCGCTCCCAGATAAATCATGCTTGCATGTGCACATGGCATTCGCCAAAATTAGCTAGCAAAGTCCTCGCGAGCTTAACTTGCGCTAATGCCATGGTGTTTAAACTTGTTCATATATGCCATCTAATGGTATATGGCTCAGAAAATGGAACCTAAAGCCCATGGTTTAGACTTTCCATTTTTTTAGAACGAAGGCTCAAGAAGAGCCCGGCTTTGAATTAACAAAGCCATCAACCGGCCAGGATTACAAGATCACCAACTTACAAGGAAAAGCAAAAGAAAACAAACGGCTGATACAAGGAGCAAAGAGAAACACACTCAAAAGGCAGCAGCGAAAGCAAGCAACACCATGCTGCAGTCATCACCCTACAGGACGACCTACACCAACAGGACTAACTATGGACTTGAGAGGATGCACCACGCGCAAGCTTCGTGATCATAGCCAAACTCGAAGACAGTAATGGACCGACACTCCTCTAGAACTGCCGCTGCAAAGGGCCCTTGCCCTCTCATCCTGGCTCGAAGGATGCCGCACTGGCAGGCGGCAGCTCGATTCACCCTAGAACCTAGAAGGAAGACATCCAAGCTGCGCATGGAGAAGGAACTAGGAGCAGACCTGCAAGCTCAGAGCACACCACTCCGAGCACCGTCATCGTCCACGGTTAAGCCACACCGAAGGGCTAGAGCTGTCAGCCACAGTCGCAGCAACAAGGGTAACAACGATGAGCCACTGAAGAAAATGCATTGAAGCGCAGAGCCAAGCTGCCACCCACCACCATCACACCCACAACCCGACTCTCTCGCCGCCCCTGCGATCCCCGGACTGCGCCTCCAAGAAGGAACACGACACGGATGTGTCGTCGCCGCCCGAATCAGGGGACCTAGGCTTTCACCTAGTAGGGGACGAAAGGAGGGGGAGAAGGATCCTCACCACAGCCTCCAAGGAGGGGAACGACGCCTAGGGTGTCGTACGGTGTGGCTGTGCCGGCCAGGGGTTTCCCCCGGATCCAACCCCACTTGACGAGATCCGCGCTGCTGGAGCCCGGGAAGAATGACCTAAGCCACTGGGACCCGGATCCGGCGATGGAAGGAGCAGATCGGGGCAGGGAGGATGGGATGCATCTGGCGGCGGCAACCGCGCGGGGGAGGCCGCACACCAGCGACCGGGGACTGACGCCTCCTCGTCCCCCTCGAGACCGAGGGAGGCGCCTCACCAACTCCAGCAGGAATGGCCCGTCGCCAGGGCCACCCCACGCTCTCCGCCCGGGCCGCCGCCCCGGATGCCGAGGCCCTCCACGCTACGTGGAGCCGCCGGATCCCCCGCCGCCACCTTCATCGGTGTCGAGCGCACACCGGCGCACACCTCTGGCGGCGGCGGAGGGGGAGGAGGGGGAGGAGGAGGGGTGTGGCGGCGGCGGTTAGGGTTTCCCCCAAGTCGCTTCGGAGGAGAAGACGCTGGCGCGGGCAGGCGGCGAGCCCAATTCGTCGGTTTAGACTTTCCATTGCTATAAATCATTTGCACTTGCCCGACGATCGATTATGCGATAGTCTGACTGTGCTATTCAGCATAGAGACACCACCTCAGCCAAATGGTAGTACCGAAGGTGCCTCTTCTAGTAGATGGCCTGAGAAGATTTTTCATAATCCTCCTATGTACAACATTATTTATACCTTGAAATGTTTCTTCAAACGAGTGAAGCTTGAGGAGGGCAGAGCAGGGATGACCTTGGACAGCACCTTCGTGGTGGGCTTGCTAGCACCCACAGCCTCGAGGTAAGCCACTACCGATACCCAGGAAGCCTCGACGTAGCCCGTGATGTGCCGCTCTACTCTTCTACGGTGCCATGTGGCCCATTTGTCTACACCAAGCACGTCAGCATGGAGAGAGGGGTCGTGAGATTGAAGGGCAGTTAGATGGAAAGACGGACTCAAGGACAAATATGCTTATGGTTACGTATATGTATACATCCTTTTTTTTTTCTTTCATGGATTAAGGATGTGGGATGTGGACAGCATATGCAATGGCTTGTTTTGACATAACCGAGTCCTTGTGTGATGACTTGAGCTCAATGATAGGCCGGTATTGGTGGGGCCAAGTGGATAAGCAAAAAAATGCATTGAATTTCTTGGGATAATATGTTGAAACAAAAAAAGAATGTAGGGATGGGTTTTAGGGATTCGCATTCCTTTAATCTAGCTATGTTGGCTAAGCAGGCCTGAAGAATTATAGAATACCCTTCATCACTATGTGCTAGAGTGCTTTCACAAAATACTGAAGGAAATATGCCCTAGAGGCAACAATAAAGTTGTTATATTATATTATATTATATTTTTTTATTCATGATAAAGGTTTATTATTCATGCTAGAATTGTATTGATCAGAAACTTAAATACATGTGTGAATACATAAACAAATACCGTGTCCCTAATAAGCCTGTACTAGACTAGCTCGTTGATCAAAGATGGTTAAGGTTTCCTAACCATAAACATGTGTTGTCATTTGATAACGGGATCACATCATTAGGAGAATGATGTGATGGACAAGACCCATCCGTTAGCTTAGCATAATGATCGTTCAGTTTATTGCTATTGCTTTCTTCATGTCAAATACATATTCCTTCGACTATGAGATTATGCAACTCCCGGATACTGGAGGAATACCTTGTGTTCTATCAAACGTCACAACGTAACTGGGTGATCATAAAGATGCTCTACAGGTATCTACGAAGGTGTTTGTTGAGTTGGCATAGATCGAGATTAGGATTTGTCACTCCGAGTATTAGAGAGGTATCTCTGGGCCCTCTGGGTAATACACATCATAAGCTTGCAAGCAAATGACTAAGGAGTTAGTCACAAGGTGATGTATTACGGAATGAGTAAAGAGACTTGCCGGTAACGAGATTGAACCAGATATGAAGATACCGATGATCGAATCTCGGGCAAGTAACATACCGATGGACAAAGGGAATTACGTATGTCGTCATAACGGTTCAACCGATAAAGATCTCCGTAGAATATGTAGGAGCCAATATGGGCATCTAGGTTCCGCTATTGGTTATTGACCGGAGAGGTGTCTCGGTCATGTCTACATAGTTCTCGAACCCGTAGGGTCCGCACGCTTAACGTTCATTGACGATATAGTGTTATATGAGTTATATGATTTGGTGACTGAATGTTGTTTGGAGTCCCGGATGAGATCACAGACATTACGAGAAGTCTCGAAATGGTTGAGAGGTAAAGATTGATATATAGGACGATGGTATTCAGACACCGGAAGAGTTTCGGAGTGCACCGGGTAGTCATCGGGTCACCGGAAGGGGTTCCGTACACCCCCGGTAAGTGTATGGGCCTAATGGGCCCGGGGGGGGGGGCAGAGCAGCCCCTGGTGCGCCCCTTCATTGGACAGCAGGCTCTAGGGGAAGGAAAGGGGAGGGGAGGCCCCTCCTTCCTTTCCCTCCTCAAGTGGGAAAGGAAAGGGGGGGGCACCCTCCCCTGCCTTCCCCCGCACTTATATAAGGCAGGGGGAGGGCGCGGCTTGGGAGAGACCCCAAGTAGGATTCCTCCTACTTGGGCGCCCTCTTTGGCTGATCCTCCCTCCCAACCACCTATATATATGTGGGAGGGGGATGCCTAGCAGAAAACACAACATTGTCTTAGCCGTGTGCGGCGCCCCCGTTTACTCTCTCGGTCATATTCTCGTAGTTCTTAGGCGAAGCCCTGTAGAGATCACATCTCCATCACCGTCATCACACCATCATGCTGTCGGAACTCATCTACTACCTTGCCGTCTTGCTGGATCAAGAAGGCGGAGGACGTCACCGAGCTGAACGTGTGCAGAACGCGGAGGTGCCGTGCGTTCGGTACTTGATCGGTTGGAGCGCGAAGAAGTTCGACTACATCAACCGCATTGTTAAATGCTTCCGCTTACGGTCTACGAGGGTATGTAGACACACTCTCCCCCTCTCGTTGCTATGCATCTCCTTGATAGATCTTGCGTGTGCGCAAATTTTTTTTGTTTTTCATGCAACGTTTCCCAACAAATGTCACCCAGGAAAATCAGTTTTGGAAGCTACTATGAAGAATGGCATCTCTTATGCAAGGCGTAACATTTTGAATGGGGTGGAGTTATCGAAAAAGGGCATTATATGGCGAGTTGGAGATGGGGAGAGGATCAAGGTGTGGACTGATCCCTGGATCCCAAGAGGAAGCACAAGAAGGGTCATAGCACAGAGAGGAAACCGTCTTATAACTAAAGGTTTACCTGATTGATCTGAGCACAAACTCGTGGGACATGGAACTAGTCTAACAATGTTTATGCTGGATGACGCAAGACTATCTTGCAGATCCCCATCCATAAACATTCCAAGGACTTTATAGCCCGACACTTTGATAAAAAAGGTATATTTTCTGTGAAATCTGCGTATAAACTGGCAGTAGACACTAGAGATCGTGAACCATCATCGGGACTGACATCTTCTTCGAGTGCAGACGGAGAAAACAACAAATTTAATTGGAAGAAACTATGGAAGCTGATCCTACCAGGCAAAGATTTGATTTCCTATGGCGAATGACAACCTACAATCTTCCTCTAGGAATGAAGCTACATCACAGAGGTATACAAACAGACACTTGCTACCCTGTGTGTTTCAGATTTGATGAAGATGGACGTCATTGCTTCCTTAAACGCAAACGAGTAAAGGGCATTTGGAGACATGTTCATCTTGAACATGTCAGGCTTCGGTTGCTTCCATGCTCTGATTCTTTTATATTCGTGGAGGAAATCTTTAATCTACATGAGGAAGAAAAGTTAAAAACATGCCTTCTCCTGTGGCTATGGTGGCACTAGAGAAAGAGTAAAATGCATCCATGGTCACTGTATTTGTCCCTCTAGTTCACTTTGGTCCTTATACTTAAGAACATAGTCAATACAATCACTATATACACATCTTCATGATTATACGGTCACCGCCTGAAGTATAGCTTCGTATTTTCTCTACATTGACCAGTCAACTGTCCAGCCCCCCCGTTTCCCATCTGTCGGTAAATGGAAGAAAGTAATAAATAAAAAATAAAAAATTGCACGATCGGTGATTCGATCCTGAATCATCAGCTCAGAGTCAGGCTCACGCGCGCTAGCCACCCAAGCGCACCACATTGTCTCATGAATGTAGAGGTCAACGTTTTTAGTATATACTCCCTCCTTCCGTGAATAAGTGTACATCTACCTTTTGTTCTAAGTCAAAGTGTTAAGATTTTGATCAACTTTATAGAAAATAGTAGTAACATATATAACATCAAATTGATATATTATCAAAGTACATTTCAAAACGAATCTACTGATACTAATTTGGTGCCATAAATGCTTTTACTTTTTCCTAGAAAGGTGGTCAAAGTAAATAAAACTTTGACTTAAGACAAAAGCTAGATGTACACTTATTCACGGACGGAGGGAGTATACATACACGCACTGGTGGTGGCTCAGTCACAGGGCACACACGCAACGTGTGACGCACGCACACAATCACAATCTCGGGAATTTTGGAGTATCTTCGCACGAGAGTTTCAAAATGAATTTTGAAATTGAAAAATATTTAGCGCCAAAATATATTATGTTTAACTCGTATTTTGCATGAACTACATGATGGTCAAGGGGTCAGCATGGATTAGTTACTTACTATCGATGGTCGAGAATTTGGTTTTAATATTAACTCTCACAGCCAGTAATTTTTTCATGCTCATATAATGCAAAAGAAAAGTTAAAGACAGTGCCTTGAACTTATGCTGCAAGATGACATGTTGCGGCTCCTACCGCTATGCCAACTGCTGAGTTATATCCAAACATATATACGAAGCATATTTGACATTGCCTGGTCGTTTAAATTCAAATATTCTAACATCTTTTTTTACGGGGGTCACCGAAATATCCAGAAACCAGTAGGTTTCTGAAAATTTTGTTTGAAAAGAAAACCCGGTGACAAATACCCAGCAAACATAGCCGAGCCTGGTGCACGCACACATGCAAAACCAGCGCGAGCAACCACATAATCTCGTGTGCATGTGTATCATGCGTTGTGTGCGTGTGCTCTTCTGTTCGGCGTTGATCTCCTAGTGGCTAGCGCGAGCGATACTGCGAGGCTCATCGGGAGTTTGTCAAGTTTGAATCCCCAGAGCTCCTCAAAGTTTTCTTCTCTCTCTCCTTCTTTTCTCCTTTCACTGACAGGTGGAACCCGTGTGGGAAGAGAGAGAAAACATTGTCACACACTGTGTTTGACCGGTCAACTCTGAAAAATACGAAGCTATACGGCAGGTTAGTGACCGTATAATCACCTAGACTTGTACATAGTGACCGTATTGACCAACTTCTTATGTACGATGATTAATGTGAGCTCGCGACGCAAGTTTGAGTACCGTGGATGAATTTTACTCCTAGAGAAATAAGCTAATGCTAGAGCTGCAATTAAATCAAATGAATAGATTTCCTCCCCAATTAATTTACACTCAGCCAATTCCTTGAATGGTTTACAGGGATCCAAATGCGCAAACCACTACCCAAACTGGACTCCACCCCCAGCTGGTGTACTTATAAACACTGATGGTGCTTTCCACGTGGAGAACTTATTAGGAGGTTAGGGTTTCACTATCAGAAATGAAGAAGGAATGCTAATTGCTGCTGGAGCACGGAACTTAGAGCATCTTCAGCCGCGCCCCAACAAGGCCCCCCAGGCGATTTTTCGGTCGCCGGCTGAAAAATCGGCCCAGTCGCGCCCCCAAAGGCACTTTTTTCGCCGGCTCGGGCCGAAATTGGCGCCGGCGGACCCAGGCCGAACCCGGCGCGCCGGGGGATGCTTGGGGGCGCCGGCCGAATCGTTTTTGCGCGAAAATCGGCGGGCCCTCCTTGGCAGCGACTCGGCTCTTCTCGTCGCGTTGTCGTCCTCATCGCCTCGGTTCCCGCGGCGGAATCAATGCCAAAGCTGCCGCGCGCTGCCACGCCGGTTAGCCTCCTCCGTTGATGCCTCACGGGCGGCGCAGTGAAGACGGGACGACGCGCGTCCCTCGCCTGCCACGCGTACACATGGCGGCCGCGCGCACGCGCGGCGGCTCCGCCTATATAAGCCGCCCCCAGCGCGCCGGTGACGCACAGACTCTCCACCGCCGACGCCCCCGTTCCTCGACGCCCCCATTCCTCCCTCTCTTCTCGCCGTTCCCAGTTCAACCATGGTCGTGCGCTTTCCAGGCGATGGCGCGGCGGCGAACGGCTTCGGCCGCCGCCACCTTCACGAGGACGAAACTCGGCTCCTCCATGAGGCCGAGTACCCGGTCCCGCCGGACATGCGGGTGCCCGGGGCGTGGAGGATCAGCGCCGGCGGGGTCCCGATGCCACCGCCGCCCACTGGGGCGGGGCGGCGTGCGGAGATCGCGCGTATCCGCGCCTCTCTGCCGCAGGCGGCGAGGGAAGGGCCGAGGTACGTCCCCGACAGCCCGCTCTGGGAGCCCTACTTCCGTCGCTGCCACGCTGAGCAGCTCGAGGCCACCAACGGCGTCGTGCCCTCCGGAAGGCTCGACTTCGACGGCTGCCGCCGATGGTGGGGCGTGCCAGGCCGTTCGCTGGAGGCCGTCCTCCAGTACATCGAGGGCGACAACACGCCCAGGCTGGAGTACCCCGCCCCCCTCCTTCTCCCGCCAGCGTGGGAGTTCGTGGACGCCGAGATGCATCGCTACTAGGGAAAACCTTATACACAGAAATTTAGCAGTAGCGCGTGTTAAAAAAGCACGCTGGTGCTAAGTAGCAGTAGCGCGCTGTAGTAAACCGCGCTACAGATACAGTTGTAGCAGTAGCGCGCCTGAAGATAAAAGCGCTACTACTAAAAATCCCACGGCTTAGCCGATGGGCTACACATAGTAGTAGCGATCTACATCGAACCGCGCTGCCGCTACTTGCTTTGCAGCAGCGCGTTTACGCTACTGCTAAAGGAAATAAAATTAAATGGAAAGCAAGTAGAAAAGTACATGAAAATGAAAGAAATAGAAAAAGGTGAAAGAAAAAAATAAAATGTAAAGAAAAATAAATGAAAAAGGGGAAAAAGAGAAAGGAATAGCAGTAGCGCGTGTCGAGGAACGCGCTGTAGCTAGCTTAGCAGTAGCGCACTTCCTGGAACGCGCTACTGCTACTTCTGACTTAACCGCGCGGTTTGTTCTTCCCCACGGCCACTTCCCCCAAATCCAACTCCTCCGCGCTGTCGCCGCCGCCGTCACCCGTCGGCCGCTGCGCGCTCTCCCGTCGCTCTCCGCACACCCTCGACGCCGCCCCCGACCCCGGATTCGACGCCGCCCCTGACCCCGACCTCGACGCCGCCCTCCGCCGCGCGCCCGAGCCCCGACCTCGACCTCGACGCCGCCTGCCCCTCACTCGTCGCAGGCACCCGAGGTGAGCACACCTGCTCCTCCCCTTCCCCTACCTCTGCCTAGGGTTCTTCAAATTTTAGTTGCATCAAATTAGTTAGGGTTCATCTATGGGTGGAAACGAATCGGATGCGGATGTTATCGGATACGGATGCGGCTCAGATGTTTTCTTAG
The DNA here is from genome assembly GCF_018294505.1 of Triticum aestivum. NCBI lineage: Eukaryota > Viridiplantae > Streptophyta > Magnoliopsida > Poales > Poaceae > Triticum > Triticum aestivum. Next base: position 2,207,324 of record NC_057814.1, on the reverse strand, counting down.
ATGATGAATAAACACTATTGTAATGCATAATAAAACGAGTAAAATTTGACCACTTATTTCACTTTTAAGTTGGATAATTGGAATATCCGCTACCACTTTCCACCCCTAGGTTCATCAAATTAGATGGTAATTAGGGCAGTAGTTCCTAGGTACTAATTAGTTAGTAAGAACTAGGAACTAATTAGGTACTAGTTTATTTTTATTTATAGTAAGTTTATTTTTAGTAAGAACTAGTTGAATTAATAGAACTAGTTGAACATGTCACATTTGTTGTTATTTTTTTAGTTAAAGCAATTTTCCCCGCATCGACGTCGACGATGCCTATCCCGCATCCTCGTCATCGACTCGGCGGAGGACACCTGCTTGACCAGATGGGTCATGTCTGGGACTGGGCTCCACCGGGCTGGTACTGAGAGGCGCTACCTACCGGGGGGCGCAGGTTGGTGAGGAGCCAGCCCATCGTTGACCCGAACCTTCTTTGGTGGCGGTTGCGTGGGCTAGTGACGGTGCAGAGGCTTGAGGACCCCGCGGAGGTGGTACGTCACCGTGTCAGCTGATGACCCACAAGTATAGGGGATCTATCATAGTCCTTTCGATAAGTAAGAGTGTCGAACCCAACGAGGAGCAGAAGGAAATGATAAGCGGTTTTCAGCAAGGTATTCTCTGCAAGTGCTGAAATTATAGGTAACAAATAGTTTTGTGATAGGATAATTTGTAACGAGCAACAAGTAACAAAAGTAAATAAAGTGCAGCAAGGTGGCCCAATCCTTTTTGTAGCAAAGGACAAGCCTGGACAAGCTCTTATATGGAGAAAAGCGCTCCCGAGGACACATGGGAATTATCGTCAAGCTAGTTTTCATCACGTTCATATGATTCGCGTTCGGTACTTTGATAATTTGATATGTGGGTGGACCGGTGCTTGGGTGCTGTCCTTACTTGGACAAGCATCCCACTTATGATTAACCTCTATTGCAAGCATCCGCAACTACAACAAAAGTATTAAGGTAAACCTAACCATAGCATGAAACATATGGATCCAAATCAGCCCCTTACGAATCAACGCATAAACTAGGGTTTAAGCTTCTGTCACTCTAGCAACCCATCATCTATTTATTACTTCCCAATGCCTTCCTCTAGGCCCAAATAATGGTGAAGTGTTATGTAGTCGACGTTCACATAACACCACTAGAGGATAGCCAACATACATCTCATCAAAATATCGAACGAATACCAAATTCACATGACTACTAATAGCAAGACTTCTCCCATGTCCTCAGGAACAAACGTAACTACTCACAAAGCATATTCATGTTCATAATCAGAGGGGTATTAATATGCATAATGGATCTGAACATATGATCTTCCACCAAATAAACCAACTAGCATCAACTACAAGGAGTAATCAACACTACTAGCAACCTACAAGTACCACCCCGGACTTAGAGACAAGAATTGGATACAAGAGATGAACTAGGGTTTGAGAAGAGATGGTGCTGGTGAAGATGTTGATGGAGATTGCCCTCTCCCGATGAGAGGAGCGTTGGTGATGACGATGGCAATGATTTCCCCCTCCCGGAGGGAAGTGCCCCCGGGAGAACAGCTCTGCCGGAGCCCTAGATTGGTTCCGCCAAGGTTCCGCCACGTGGCGGCGGAGTCTCGTCCCGAAAGCTTGCTTATGATTTTCTTTGGATGAAAGACTTCATATACCAGAAGATGGGCACCGGAGGGCCAACAGGGGGCCCACGAGGCAGGGGGCGCGCCAGGGGGGTAGGGCGCGCCCCACCCTCGTGGACAGGTGGAGGCCCCCCTGACATAGATTCTTCTTCCAGTATTTTTTATTATTTCCAACAATAACTTTCGTGGAGTTTCAGGACTTTTGGAGTTGTGCAGAATAGGTCTCTAATATTTGCCCCTTTTCCAGCCCAGAATTCCAACTGCCGGCATTCTCCCTCCTTATGTAAACCTTGTAAAATAAGAGAGAATAGGCATAAGTATTGTGACATAACATGTAATAACAGCCCATGATGCAATAAATATCGATATAAAAGCATGATGCAAAATGGACGTATCAACTCCCCCAAGCTTAGACCTCGCTTGTCCTCAAGCGGAAGCCGATAACGAAAAATATGTCCACATGTTTAGAGGTAGAGGTGTCGATAAAAATAAAATACGGACATGAGGGCATCATGATTATTCTCATAACAGCAACATATATGGATATTGTCATATGATCTATTATGCTCAAGTAATAATCCATTCACAATGCAAAGTATGAATCAGAAACTTTATTGAGAACTGACAAACTATAATCTCAGTCATTGAAGCAATTGCAATTTATCATAACATCAGAAAGAGTCTATGCCAGTGCTTTCTAGCAAGTCCACATACTCAACTATCATTTAGTCTTTCATAATTGCTAACACTCACGCAATACTTGTGGTTACGGAATTTTAATCGGACACAGAGAAAGATAGGGGCTTATAGTTTCACCTCCCAACCTTTATCTCAAGGGTAATGTCAATAATAATAGTTCATGCTAACCCATATCAAATTAGATATATCTACCAAGATCTTTCCAACACATTGTGCTTGCCAAAGGATAAAATATAAAAAGGAAAGGTGAAGATCACCATGACTCTTGCATAAGGTAGAAGATAATAATAAAAGATAGGCCCTTCGCAGAGGGAAGCAGAGGTTGCCATGCGCTTTCAGGGTTAGATGCACAAAATCTTAATGTGAAAGAACATCACTTTATATTGCCACTTGTGATATGAACCTTTATTATGCAGTCCATCGCTTTTATTTCTTCCACATCACAAGATCGTATAAAGCTTATTTCCTCCACACCAATCAATCATACATATTTAGAGAGCAATTTTTATTGCTTGCACCGATGACAACTTACTTGAAGGATCTTACTCAATCCATAGGTAGATATGGTGGACTCTCATGGCAAAACTGGTTTAAGGGTTTTTGGAAGCACAAGTAGTATCTCTACTTGGTGCAAAGAATTTGGCTAGCATGAGGGGGGAAGGCAAGCTCAACATGTTGGATGATCCATGACAATATACTTTATCTCAGATATAAGAAAACAGAACCCATTACGTTGTCTTCCTTGTCCAACATCAACTCTTTAGCATGTCATATTTTAATGAGTGCTCCCAATCATAAAAGATGTCCAAGATAGTATATTTATATGTGAAACCTCTCTTTCTTTATTACTTCCTATTAATTGCAACGATGACCAAAGCTATGTTTGTCAACTCTCAACAATTTTTAATCATCATACTCTTTCTATCTGAAGTCATTACTCTCCATAAGATCAATATGATCTCTTTATATTATTTCTTTTTATTCTTTTCTCTTTTCTTTTATTCACTCAAGATCATAGCAAAATAATCAAGCCCTTGACTCAACACTAATCTTTATTGTATAGCTCACGGACTCGATTACATAGAGAGATCATAAAGCAAAACTCAAAACTAGATCATACCAAAACTTTTATTCTACTAGATCAAAATACTACTAAATAGGATTGAACTAATAAAACGGTAAAGATAGGACTGTGATGGTGATACGATACCGGGGCACCTCCCCCAAGCTTGGCAGTTGCCAAGGGGAGTGCCCATACCCATGTGATTATATCTCCGTTGCTAGTGAAGAAGGTGGAGTTGTTGATGATGGGTAATCGCACATCGAGCGTAAGAGATCCTCCAACTTGCGGATAATGCCCTTGAGTGCGACGATATGCTCCTTCAACAAAATATTTTCACGGGTGAGATACTTTTTTTGTATGCGAGCTAACTCAATCATCTTGAAAGCTTCAATCTCAGTTGGGGTAAGAAGATTGTGATCAAGTTGAAGGGTGTCTCCTGCAGCCGGAACTTGGTCCTCCGTGGCCTTCTTGATCCCTTCATCCTTGTTGATCTCCACGGGTTCTTCCCTCTTCAGCTCTATCTTCATTAGCCAAGCATCGTTGTCACCATTGTTGGAGGAGGGGGACGACATGATGCCTGGCCTTGACAACCCTGACAGAAAACAGCTCGAAACAAGAACAGAGGACAATTGCGTGATACAGGAGTCAAAACCTTCGGGAGATTATATAATGAATTTTTACCGACCAAAATACGTATCGTGCAAGAAAATGGAGTCCGTAGAGCGCACGAGGTGCCCATGAGGCAGGGGGCGCGCCCAGGGGGGTAGGGCGCGCCCTCCACCCTCGTGGAGGCCTCGTGTCCTTCCTGGACTTCTTCTTATTTTTCTATTTTTCTAAATATTCCAAAACGGAGAAATATTGCCATTAGAACTGTTTTGGAGTCGGTTTACTTACCGTACCACGTACCTATTCCTTTTCGGAGTCTGAAACGTTCTGGAAAGTGTCTCTTATGTATTCCTCTGGGGTTACGGTTTCAATAACATTGGTTTCAACATTTATGGGATTACCTGAGATATAATGTTTGATTCTTTGACCGTTCACCACCTTCGGATTTGTGCCTTCGAAGTTGTTGATTTTTATGGCACCGGAACGATAGACCTCCTCGATAACGTAAGGGCCTTCCCATTTAGAGAGAAGTTTTCCTGCAAAAATCTTAAACGAGAGTTGTATAGCAATACATAATCACCTACATTAAACTCACGCTTTTGTATTCTTTTGTCATGCCATCTTTTAAATTTTTCTTTAAACAATTTGGCATTTTCATATGCTTGTGTTCTCCATTCATCAAGTGAGCTAATGTCAAATAACCTTTTCTCACTGGCAAGTTTGAAATCATAATTGAGCTCTTTAATAGCCCAATAAGCCTTATGTTCTAGTTCGAGAGGTAAGTGACATGCTTTACCATAAAACCATTTTATACGGAGACATACCCATAGGATTTTTATATGCAGTTCTATAGGCCCATAATGCATCATCAATTTTCGGCAAATTTCTGTTCCGGCAAATTTCAGGCGCTCGATATGTCCTATTTTAGCAAAGGTCATGCCGGATTTTTCCGTGAATTTTGGCATGACTTGTGCCAGAATATGTAGGAAATATCGAGTGCCCCGGATTTGTGTGTTGAGTATCCTGGTAGCTGCCTTCGATCGATTTTCAATTAATGTTTCAACTATGAACATAGGAAATGTCTGACGATGAAAACAATTTTGGTATTTGCGAATACTGCGAAGACGAGCGCGGCCTGTGCGACAGAATCTTCCTAGATGATGATAGGCGCTTCAGCATCAAGCTGGACGAGAACTTCGAAGTGAATACAGTAAGTCACAACGACAAGTCTTTTTTCGTAATTAAGCATGACATCTGCTTCATTTGCTTCAACTTATAATTTAAATATTTTACTATTCTACTAGCGTATCCCCTGCCATGCAAGAGTTTTTGTCATGGATAAGATAGGTTTCAGTCCTATGAAAACTACTATGGGGGTAAAGAGAGTTTACTTTAAGACCAAGCATGGTTATACTTTCCACGCAAAATTATACAACGCAGACACCTACACCTATTTTGAATGCAAAACTTGGCAAGCACTATGCAAGGCTTATGCATTTGAGCCTAATATGTTTTCACCTTTGATATTCGTCCCGAAGATGATATTGAAGGTAACAGAGACATCTGGGTCAATGTGCAGACGCATCCAGTTATACCATTATGTGAGTTTCTTAACCATATTTATGTCTTCGATATTGTTTATTCAAAAATAGTTGACAACTAATTTCTATTGACAGCTTATTTCCATTCAAGCAAACATGTCCGGCGCTTGGTAGACATGACCGTCCACTGTCCCGGTGCTTAACTAAATTGCGAGGAGATAGGTCATTATGTTTCATGGCTTGAGGATCTTCATACTGTCAAGACAAATTATTTTCCTGGACTTAAAAATCTTAGTACTCAAAACGTGTGACCAATAGGGTTCGTACTGAACTATGATAACATCTATTTAGGAAAGATGGTAAGATTTTTACTATTTGTCCTCAGTGCATCTTTTGCATACATTATTTTTTAAGCTAAACTTCATTGCTAAGCATATTACTATACGATGTTCTTCAAGAGGGACTCCCGATGAATGTTGTGCCTCATTGGATCGAGACTAATGGTCCCATGAGAATTGTTAGCTTACGGCCAAGATATCCTACAATGCACTTTAGTGCATTCAGGATTTCTAATAGCGAGGAATGCTTAATAGTAAAAGACTGGAGCAAAATTACGAACGATCGCAGAGAAGTACTAGGGGCAGCAATCAGAAGCGCAGCCCACGATTAGGAGACATGTTCATCTGCATGCTCCAACTTGATGAAGCAGGAGTGCTACACATGTTTTATGTTATTTTACCTGAGAGAGAGTGATACGTCTCGAACGTATCTATAATTTTTGATTGTTCCATGCTATTATATATTCTGTTTTGGATGTTTAATGGGCTTATTTATGCACTTTTATATTATTTTTGTGACTAACCTATTAACTGGAGGCCCAGCCCAAATTGCTGTTTTTTGCCTATTTCAGTGTTTCGCAGAAAAAGAATATCAAACGGAGTCCAAACGGAAGGAAACCTTCGGGAACGTGATTTTCGGAACAAACATGATCCAGAGGACTTGGAGTGGACGTGCCTACCTCTTGAGCACTGCATTTGATATTCTTTTTGGGGGGTAGGCACGTCCACTCCAAGTCCTCTAGATCACGTTTGTTCCGAAAATCACGTTCCCGAAGGTTTCATTCCGTTTGGACTCCGTTTGATATTCTTTTTCTGCGAAACTCTGAAATAGGCAAAAACAACAATTTGGGTTGGGCCTCCGGTTAATAGGTTGGTCCCAAAAATAATATAAAAGTGTATAAATAAGCCCATTAAACATCCAAAACAGAATATATAATAGCATGAAACAATCAAAAATTATAGATACCTTGGAGACGTATCATGATTCACGATAGATCTTTGAATAAAAAGCATGATTGCAATGATTTTACTATAAATTCTCTTGTTGTCAATTGTGCTAAAAATATGCAAAACCCTAATCTTGGGGATGCTAGTTTTGCTACGTCCTCTACTTGTTGCAATGATCATGATTGGGGTGATAGTTCTTCTTATGATCTTGAAAATTTATTTAAGCCCCATGATGAATATGAGATTGATAATAGTGTTTGCAATAATATTGAAAGTGGGTTTGGAAGAGTGTCAACTTTAGATCCCACATATTTGGAGAATGTTCAATCTTATGGTATTTTTGATAAAAGTGGGTTTGGAGAGGTCATGACTTTAGTTAATGTTAATCCCACTATTTTGGAAGAGTGTCAACTTTGCATGCGTGTGGATCGTGTTGGAAACATTTTATGTGATAGCTATTTTGTTGAATTTTCTTATGATCCGACATGTAATTATTATGAGAGAGGAAAATATGGTTGTAGAAATTTTCATGTTACTAAATTACCTCTCATTATGTTGAGATTGCTATTGTTTCTTTCCGCTTCCTTGCATATGCTAGTTTTTGCTTGCTATGATAATTTGTTTGCCTATAAGATGCCTATGCATAGGAAGTATGTTAGACTTAGATGTGTTTGTCACGTGTTTCATGATGCTCTCTTTGCGCTTCAATTCTTGTCTTTCATGTGAGCATCATCGAAATCTCAATGCCTAGCTAAGGGCGTTAGACGATAGCGCTTGTTGGGAGGCAACCCAATTTTATTTTTAGTTTTTTGCCTTTTTGCTCCTGTTTAGGAATAAATCTTTGATCTAGCCTCTGGTTAGATTTTGTGTGTGTTTTAATTAGTGTTTGTGCCAAGTTAAACCTATAGGATCTTCTTGAATGATAGTTATTTGATCTTGCTGAAAATTCCAGAAACTTTCTGTTCACGAAAACATTGTTAAAAATCACCAGAACGTGATAAAATACTGATTCCAATTGCAGTAGATCAATGAACAAATTATCTAGGTCGTCCTATTTTGGTAGATTTTTCTGAGTTCCAGAAGTTTGCGTTAGTTACAGATTACTACAGACTGTTCAGTTTTTGACAGATTCTGTTTTTCGTGTGTTCTTTGCTTATTTTGATGAATCTATGGCTAGTAAAATAGTTTATAAACCATAGAGAAGTTGGAATACAGTAGGTTTAACACCAATATAAATAAAGAATGAGTTCAATACAGTACCTTGAAGTGGTGTTTTCTTTTCTTTCGCTAACGGAGCTCACGAGATTTTCTGTTGAGTTTTGTGTTGTGAAGTTTTCAAGTTTTGGGTAAAGATTTGATGGATTATGGAACAAGGAGTGGCAAGAGCCTAAGCTTGGGGATGCCCATGGCACCCCAAGGTAATCTAAGGACACCAAAAAGCCAAAGCTTGGGGATGCCCCGGAAGGCATCCCCTCTTTCATCTTCGTCCATCGGTAACTTTACTTGGAGCTGTATTTTTATTCACCACATGATATGTGTTTTGCTTGGAGCGTCTTGTATGATTTGAGTCTTTGCTTTTTAGTTTACCACAATCATCCTTGCTGCACACACCTTTTGAGAGAGACACACATGATTCGGAATTTATTAGAATACTCTATGTGCTTCACTTATATCTTTTGAGCTATATAGGTTTTGCTCTAGTGATTCACTTATATCTTTAAGAGCACAGTGGTGGTTTTGCTTTATAGAAACTATTGTTCTCTCATGATTCACTTATATCATTTTGAGAGTCCTACAAAACAGCATGGTAATTTGCTTTAATTGTGAAATTAGTCCTAATATGCTAGGTATTCAAGATTAGTAAAAACTTTCTTATGAGTGTGTTGAATACTAAGAGAAGTTTGATGCTTGATGATTGTTTTGAGATATGGAGGTAGTGATATTAAAGTTGTGCTAGTTGAGTAGTTGTGAATTTGAGAAATACTTGTGTTGAAGTTTGTAAATCCCGTAGCACGCACGTATGGTAAACGTTGTGTAACAAATTTGAAACATGAGGTGTTCTTTGATTGTCCTCCTTATGAGTGGCGGTCGGGGACGAGCGATGGTCTTTTCCTACCAATCTACCCCCCTAGGAGCATGCACGCAGTGCTTGTTTTTTGATGACTTGTAGATTTTTGCAATAAGTATGTGAGTTCTTTATGACTAATGTTGAGTCCATTGATTATACGCACTCTTACCCTTCCATCATTGCTAGCCTCTTCGGTACCGTGCATTGCCTTTTCTCACCTTGATAGTTGGTGCAAACTTCGCCGGTGCATCCAAACCCCATGATACGATACACTCTATCACACATAAGCCTCCTTATATCTTCCTCAAAACAGCCACCATAACTACCTATTATGGCATTTCCATAGCCATTCCGAGATATATTGCCATGCAACTTCCACCGTTCCGTTTATCATGACACGTTTCATCATTATCATATTGCCTTGCATGATCATGTAGTTGACATCGTATTTGTGGCAAAGCCACCATGCATATTATTTCATGCATATCACTCTTGATTCATTGCCCTTCCCGGTACACCGTCGGAGGCATTCATATAGAGTCATACTTTGTTCTAGTATCGAGTTGTAATCATTAAGTTGTAAATAAATAGAAGTGTGATGATCATCATTCATAGAGCATTGTCCCAAAAAAAGAGAAAGGCCAAAAAAAAGAAAGGGCCCCCAAAAAAGGGAAAAGAAAATAAAAAGGGGCAATGCTACTATCTTTTTCCATACTTGTGCTTCAAAGTAGCACCATGATCCTTATGATAGATAGTCTCTTGTTTTGTCACTTTCATATACTAGTGGGAATTTTTCGTTATAAAACTTGGCTTGTATATTCCAACAATGGGCTTCCTCAAATGCCCTAGGTCTTCGTGAGCAAGCAAATTGGATGCACACCCACTTAGTTTCTTTTGTTGAGCTTTCATACATTTATAACTCTAGTGCACCCGTTGCATGGCAATCCCTACTCCTCACATTAACATCAATTGATGGACATCTCCATAGCCCGTTGATTAGCCGCGTTGATGTGAGACTTTCTCCTTTTTTGTCTTCTCCACATAACCCCCATCATTATATTCTATTCCACCCATAGTGCTATATCCATGGCTCATGCTCATATATTGCGTGAAAGTTGAAAAAAGTTTGAGATTACTAAAGTATGAAACAATTGCTTGGCTTGTCATCGGGGTTGTGCATGATGAGAGCATTCTTGTGTGATAAAAATGGAGCATGACCAAACTATATGATTTTGTAGGGATGAACTTTTTTTGGCCATGTTATTTTGAGAAGACATAATTGCTTAGTTAGTATGCTTGAAGTATTATTACTTTTATGTCAATATTAAACTTTTATCTTGAATCTTTCGGATCTGAATATTCATACCACAAATAAGAGAATTACATTGAAAATTATGCCAAGTCGCATTCCACATCAAAAATTCTGTTTTTATCATTTACCTACTCGAGGACGAGCAGGAATTAAGCTTGGGATGCTTGATACGTCTCCAACATATCTATAATTTTTGATTGTTCCATGCTATTATATATTCTGTTTTGGATGTTTAATGGACTTATTTATGCAATTTCATGTGGGCGGCGGCTCGGACAGCGTGTAGATTCGAAACATAGCAGTGGCCGTAGCTTCCGGTACCAAGGACCTGGACACGGACCTACACAAGGTTAGCATCATAATTCTCGAGCATGCGTGGAGGCAGTACATGATGAAGCAATTATCAATCTTATTTCCACTGTGTGCATGCTAAGTCTTTGATCCGTCTCGCGCCTATCTTATGCCTGTTGCTTGTAGGGCTGCATGCAAGAAGCGAGTTTGGAACCTGGGGCTGCCGACTCGTCCATGCACAGGTGCAGGCATGTGTGAAACATCCTCTACGTCTGTATGCGTGAGGAGTTTCTTTCTTGGACTTGATTACATAGCGGCGCCCCATGTAGGATTTCCCATTGCGGCGGCTCTCCCCCTCTCTCACGCATGTATGCGTACATCAAAATCACATTCCATCAGCAAAGATTCCCTTAAATTCAACAGCGCGTTTGGTTGGAGCTCAGGTAACGTATTCACTGTTGTAATGAGAATACACTGTATTAGGTTAGAGGTAGTTGAATACGAGATGTGTTTGGTTCACGCAAGGGAGTAGAAAGCCGTGGAATGCCGTCGTCAGCCTTGTGGACGATGCCAGGACGATTGGAGGACGGACGACTGCTCGGATGGCTCGTGACGGAAAATGAGATCACTGGCCATTCACAACAATCGCTACTGCTCACAGCGGCACTGGTGCACTGCCCACGGCTGCGGCGAAGAGAGATCCGCGGCGCTCAGCGGCGGAGGCGAATGGATATCAGCGGCGCTCGGCAGAACGGAGGGACGGCGATGGTACTGTTCATGGCGAGGGAGATCATCGTCGCTGCTCCTTTGTCCTCGTGATGAAGAAAACGATAAGGAAGAAAACGATCAGGACGAGCGGTATTGGATACCAGGCTGTATCGGGTGTTTTCGATTTTGTGAAAGATGTTTTCTGATTACACGGCAACTGAAACCGACGTGGCCGAAACAAACGCTGGTAATGTAATCGTGAGACAGCGAGAATATCGCGAACCAAACGCGTCGCAAATCTTGAAAACGTTTTATTTTCAAAACCATTAATTAATTGAAGATCTGCTTTCATCACTAGCTTCCTCGCGATTAGATCTTTGAAACTAGATCCCGTATTGACATGTTTTGACAAGTTCTTTTGCTAGTAGTTGCCAGATCAGTATCACTTACTTGTCAGATTATGAGACACTTAGTTACAGATTGAATTAAATTAGTTGTCAGGTTGTTGAACACCAATATATAACACTAGAAAACTTGCTTCATTGTACTCCCGTGGGTTAATGCCTATTTTCTCTTATTTTTTTCGAGAGAAACTTCCAATCTATTTATCATCTGTCATTGTGTCATGGCAGTACATAGAACACCAGAAGTAACAAAAATTACAACCAAGTATGTGGACAACCTAGCAACGACTACAAGCACCGGAGCTAGCCGCAGGCGCACCGCCATCACTGCCTCTTCCTCGCAAAAGCCGGGCAAACGTTGTTGCAATAGATAGTTGGGAAGTTGTCATATTAAGCGCACCGGAACAACATCCGCCGTCGATGAAGAGAAGTGTAAATCGGAACGATCAAATATGTAGATACACAACCAAAGGCGAACGAAGACAGGATCCAAACAGATTTACCTAAGACCAACACCGATCGAATCCCGCGAGATCCGACGGAGACACAACACCACAGGCCCTCCGGTGATGCTAGACGCACCATCCCGGCGGGGTTCAGATGTGGAAGACATTACAACATCTAAAAAACATACAAACCTTTTATCTGGTAACTGAACATAATTACTGCGGCAACTGTTTAAGATTAGCATTGGCAACTATATGAACACATTCTGGCCACTACACACGACATTTTTTTTCATGGAAACATGACAACAGGGAATCTCGTTTTGAAGCCCTCGCCGAGATGAACTCACCGGTGAAAACGGATAACTAATCGGACTAACGGTTTGTGAGATAAATCATCTCCAAAAATTGAAAGAAGCAATTCAGGATTTTTTCACAGTACAAATGCAAGCGCTCATATATACGTGCATATACTCATCCCTACGAACATATACACACAAACCCTACCCCTATTAGTACCTCCGGGAGACTGAGCCGAAAATTCTGAAAACGCGTCGCCGAAAATTCTGAAATAAATCCAAAAATAATGCGAGCAACATGATTTGAACCCTAATGGGCCGGGGATATCACTGTCCTCCTAACCATCCAATGACAGGTTGGTTCGCAACAATTTAGGATGATTCTAAGAGTTTGCATGCATGTGCTCTCTCTATATAGGAAAAACCCCATTGGGATGCCGCCGCACGGGAGGGCACTCATGTGCACTATGTAAAGTAGATTTTCCCTTTTTTCTTTATTTTGTTTTGACCATGGAGTTAACCTTAGAAACTAAGGAGGGGCATTGGTGGGTAATTAATTTACAGTTTACCGTCAATAGATTAATTCAGAAATCCAACCGTTGTGATCAGCTAATTAAATTAATTAACGGCCGGACATTTCTAATTTTTGTGGTAATTTCTAGAGTATTATCTTTTTTCGGTGATCCCGTAAATTACTTTTTAGATAGATAATAAGACTGAGATACAAAATTCTAGCAGATCATCAGTGCTATTGCATTGGTAGGTGATGTGCCGAGTTGTGGTGCGACCAAGGGTTTAATACCCGTACTCGCATGCTCGCTCCATGCAAAAAATAGTCCAGATTTTAGAAATTTTAAGAAAAATTAACAAGTCATTTAGTACTATTCCCTTCGGTCCTTTTTACTCTGCATATAAGAATTGTCTGAGGTGAAACTTCATAAAGTTTGATCATATTTATATAAAAAAGTATCAACATCTACCATGCTAAAGTTATAGAATTTGAAAATTTAAGTCATGACACATCTACTGATATTGATTTCACATTGTGAATATTGGTATTTTTCTACAAAGTTGGTCAAACTTTACGAGGCTTGACTTCAAACAATCTTATAGAATATCTCACACTTGATTCTTAGATAGACATGATTACCTCCCGTATGCCCTTCTTTTCCCTTCTCCCTTCTCACATCCCACTAATCTTGCCAACATTAGCCATGACTCTTCCACCAAGAACCAACTCTATCTTCCACTAGGGGATCCCCATCTGGCTCGAACGCATTGTTTGACCTCACGCCATAGGGGGAAGGGCATGATACGTCTCCGTCATATCTATAATTTTTTATTGTTCGATGCCAATATTATACAAATTTTATATACTTTTGGCAATATTTAATATTAATTTTTGGGACTAACATATTGATCTAGTGCCCAGTGCCAGTTCCTGTTTGTTGCATGTTTTTTGCTTTGCAGAATATACATATCAAACAAAGTACAAACGCAAACGGAGGCACAC